>NC_091178.1:35765825-35798325 GCF_040958095.1 Procambarus clarkii | reverse complement strand
CGTCCCTGTACATACCAGTTGTGGGAGTATGGGTTCGAGTCACTTCTGGGGTGTGAGTTTTCAGTTGTATATAGTCCTGGGGACCATTCAGGCTTGTTTGCATTTGTGTTCCTCACGTGTGCCCCAAAGAATGAGGTGATTTGATAAAATGCTATGCCCAAGATTACCATCCGAGTGCCGGCGGGGAAGTGGTTCAAATAGCCTCGGCTATCACTTCCTTATGTCCGGTCGTGATGGTCAAGCGGATTAAGGCGTCCCTGTACATACCAGTTGTGGGAGTATGGGTTCGAGTCACTTCTGGGGTGTGAGTTTTCAGTTATATATATATATATATATATATATAAATATATGTCGTACCTAGTAGCCAGAACTCACTTCTCAGCCTATTTTTCAAGGCCCGATTTGCCTAATAAGCCAAGTTTTCATGAATTAATTGTTTTTCGACTACCTAACCTACCTAACCTAACCTAACCTAACTTTTTCGGCTACCTAACCTAACCTATAAAGATAGGTTAGGTTAGGTTAGGTAGGGTTGGTTAGGTTCGGTCATATATCTACGTTAATTTTAACTCCAATAAAAAAAATTGTCCTCATACATAATGAAATCGATAGCTTTATCTTTTCATAAGAAAAAAAATAGAGAAAATATATTCATTCAGGAAAACTTGGCTTATTAGGCAAATCGGGCCTTGCATAGTAGGCTGAGAAGTGAGTTCTGGCTACTAGGTATGACATATATATATATATATATATATATATATATATATATATATATATATATATATACATACACACACACACACACACACAGACACACACAGACACACACACACACACACAGTACAGTATTTGCAACTTAGTCCTTGGTTACTATGGCAATGCATTTATATTTGTATCTCTCTAAAATAATTAGATAACATACCATTGATATTTTGGGGTATAACGTCTACAACAGAAACTGGAGGCTTCATTACTTCATGACTGCAAGGGAAAGGATTTGATGGTGTGCCTAGTAATAGAAAAAAAATTTAAAAAATATATTACTATAACAAGTTATTTATAATTACATTTAAGAGCAGTTAGTGATTATATTTAACTGTTGACAATAATACTAATACCTAAAGCTCTGCTTTTTCTAGACGAAGTGCCAGTGTACATAATTGTCCGCCTTTTTGGGTTGTTATTTTGGGAATCATAAATTGCTCGAAGCCTTGTTATCTCCTCTTCAATCTCCTTCAATTTCTTTTGGTGTTGTAAATCTTGCACACTTTTATGCAACTCATCTGAACATAGATAAAGAACACAAAGTATTCTATGTAAAGCTGGAAAATGATATTATCCAACACAAATACGTGAAGTGTGTGAAAGCTGTATTTTAAATGCAGATGACATAAATTGCTCATTTGACAATATATGTTGGTAATCTTTACAACAATATGAAAGGGAGTAAAATATTTCCTTTAAATAAAATTAAATTAATCAATTATATGTTATTTATTTCCATATTAAACATTGTGAATAAAAATATAAGTGAGCTTACCATGTACAACAGGTATATGTTTTTTCTTTTCTGATCTCTTGATATTTGCCTGAGCCTGGCTTTCCGGCTGAGCTTTACGTTTGACATCAAAAAGCCTTTAGCCACACTTGCAGACATGTTGATTAATGTTCACGATAATATTACATGAGGGACATAATCGCTGTAAAGCGTTTCTCAGGACTGGAAAATAAAGATAATTTGGGTTATGATAAACTGTGCAGTACAGTATAATTACATTATAATGTAGAACTACCTAAGCTCACCAGAAGTCACACACAATATGGGAAATCATTCATATTTGAATGATCAAATAAATGAGCAAATCATGAATGAATGATTTGAATGAGCAAATCATTCAACACAAAAGACCACATGGATAGTGAAATCTGGATCCAAAATTATAATTTATATAGATGTGACAGAGTAATAAGGTCAGGTGGAAGAGTAGGTCTGTATATTAAAGAGGAACTGGCATGAACAGTGCTCCTGAACTCAACTAATGAGGTGGTAAAGGTACTTGGAATCATGGTTGAAAATATAAATCTAATTATTATTTTAATATACAAACTGCAAGATTCAACAGTTGAGAAATTAACTGAGCAAATCCACAAAATAGAGAATATCCTTGATAACTTAACAAACCCAGTACCAGATATTATCTTCTTTGCAGACTTCAATCTGCCCATTTTAAAATGGAGAATAGTAAAAATAACATTATAGCAGGAAATCAACCTGGAAATAACAAACTACAGGTCAGAGAACTACTGAGATTCTGTGACAAATTCTCGCCCAGTCAGCAGATTACAGAACCAACTAGGAACAAAAACACGCTGGACCTGATATTTACAAACAATGATGAGCTAATCAGCGACATTACTGTCTCAAACACTACGTACTCGGACAACATTGAAGTGAAAACTAACATTAATAATGGTAGTAGGCCTAAGAGAAACAACAAGTGAGAAGGGTTATTCAATAAATCCAATTTTAATAATAATAATAAAAGGATAGACTGGGCAAAAATAAATGGGGAACTTACAAACGTTCAATGGGAATGTGTTCTAAGTAATAAACATCATACACAAAGAATAGAAAAACAGACTTCTGAAGCCTATGAAGTCTGTCTGAAACATGTTCCTTTGAGGAAAGCCAGAAAGAGGTCCAACGTAGAAAGAGAACGCAGGCGACACTACAAAAAAAAGACAAAAAACAACGGAAATGATTAAGCAGACAACTTTTCATACAAAGAAGGAATAATTTAAACAGGGGAGATTGTAGAAATAAAACAGAGACTGAAGCATTCATATCAGATTGAAGAGAGGCAACTAGACAAAAAAGCAATTCAAGAAATAAAGGAAAACCCAAAATATTTCTTCATTTATGCTAAATCATAAGAAAATATCACTGCCAATATTGGACCTATTTGTATTAGTGAAGGTTCATACATTGAGGATGACAAATTTCTAATTTGTCATAACACTAATTTTACAATTAGTGAAATCCTAAAAAAGCTGTATGAGGATATGTTTAGCACTCAGATACACAGCATGAAAGTAAAAAATCCGGACAACTTCTTTATGCGTGATATCCAAACCCCTGTAAATATAACCAATATCAACACGAGCATGGAACATTTTGAAAGAGAATTTTACAATATGCCCATGCACTCAGCCCCGGGTCCAGACTCATGGAATTTAATATTTATAAAGAAATGCAAAGTGACATTAGCACAGGCACTCAGTATAGTGAGTAGGAAGAGATTGGACACGGGGGAAATACCATATGCGCTTAAAGCAGCAGACATAGCCCCTCTACACAAGAGAGGGAGCAAAGCACTGGCAAAGTATTATAGACCAGTTGCACTAACGTCCCACATAATAAAAGTATTTGAGATATTCATCAGGAGTCAGGTCACTACTTTCATGGAAACAAATGATCTCTACAATCCAGGCGAACATGGATTTACAGCGGGAAGATCATGCCTCTCACAGCTACTTGACCATTACGACAAAATCACTGAGGCATTAGAAGAAAAAGGGAATGCAGATGTGGTATACAGTACACGGATTTCACAAACGCATTCGACAAATTTGACCATGGAGTGATAGCACACAAAATGAGGTCAATGGGAATAACTGATAAAATAGGACGCTGGATACTCAGTTTTCTGTCAAACAGAACACAAAGAGTAACAGTCAACCATATAAAATCGAGTCCAAGAACAGTTAAAAGCTCTGTACCTCAAGTTACAGTCCTTGCAATATTGCTTTTCCTTATTCTCATATTAGATATAGACTCATATACAAGGCACAGCGTTGGATCATCCTTGGCAGATAACACAAAAATCAGCTTAAAAATTACCTCTGCTGAAGATATTGAAAAACTACAAGTAGATACAGTATTAATAAAGTTTACGACTGGGCAGCAGAAAATAACATGATGTTTAACAGCGACAAATTCCAGGTACTCAGATATGGTAAAAATGAGAACCTTAAACATAATACAGGGTACAAGACACAATCAAATTTGTCCATAGTAGGAAAGTAACATGTAAAGGACTTGGGAATAATAATGTCTGACAAACTAAAGTTTAGGGAGCATAACCAAGCAAATATTGTGGCAGCCAGAAAAATGAGAGGATGGATTACGAGAACTTTCAAATCCAGGGATCCCATCACAATGGTTGTACTCTTCAAGTCACTTGTGTTGTCCTGTCTTGAGTACTGCTCAGTACTCACTTTCCCCTTCAGAGCAGGTGAAGATTGCTGAAATAGAGGGAATACAGAGAACATATACAGCATGCATAGACTCGATAAAGCACCTAAATTATTGGGATCGCCTCAAAGCTCTCCAAATGTACTCACTAGAAAGGAGACAAGAGAGATAACAAATAATATACACATGGAAAATACTGGAGGCCCAGGTCCCAATAAATAAACAGTAAAATAACAACATACTGAAGTGAACAATATGGAAGAAAATGAAGAATATAACCAGTGAAGAGCAGGGGTGCCATAGACACAATCAGAGAGTACTGAATAAACATCAGAGGTCTGCGGTTTTCAACATACTCCTAGCGAGCATAAGAAATATTGCCGGAACAACCGTGGACTTCTTCAAGAGAAAACTAGATAGTTTTCTCAAAGGAGTGCCAGACCAACCGGGCTGTGGTGGGTATGTGGGCCTGCGGGCCGCTCCAAGCAACAGCCTGGTGGACCCAACTCTCACAAGTCAAGCCTGGCCTACTGCCAGTCTTGCTGAGTAAAAAAACTCCCAGAACCCCATCAAGCAGGTATTGATTGCTCTTTAAATACTTAGTATAAGCAAAGATATTTAATGTCTGGTGAAGGATGGAGGGTAGGCAATCCAAGAGAGGAGGTGCATACTCTAGATGAAAGCAAACTAAGTAATACTTAATAAATATTCTAAATTGGAATTTTAGGTAATAATGTACAATCTTTGGATGACAAAACAACACATCAGAAAACGAAGATGCAATGATCTTTACGTCTGTCTGGGACAATTATCAAATTGTGTAATTAATATTTTTGTGAATCATTTGCTAATTATACTCTTAGCTAAATGGATAATATGTAGCATGAAAGAATGCTTCATACACTTTTCTGTCCTGAAAATTATGATAATTTGGGCTATCATAGAGTATGCAATATGATTAAAATATACACCAAATCAAGTCGACGATCCAAGCATCGGTTAGGTTAGGTTAGGTTTGGTTTGGTTAAGTTAAGTTAGGTTAGATTTGGTTAGGTTAGATTTGGTTAGGTTTGATTAGGTTAGGTTAGGTTAGGTCAGCCTAACATATCATATTTATTCATTACTAACGTATTGCCAGGAAGCTTTGTGAAGCTTGTGAAGCTTGTGGTAGCTTGTGGTAGCTTGTGGTAATTAGACAGACCTGTAATTGGGGGAGAGGGGGGAGGGGGGAACCTCAATATAAGCCTAATTTGTAGCTTCCTGTTCTCCGACACAATGATTTATTTTACGTCAGGCTTTCAGCACAGCCGCATAAAAAAACCTGGTTATTTATTTATTAATATACGAGATGGTACACTGGGGGTTAAGAGAGAAAATAGGAATAATGATGATTTTACAATCTTGCCCGAAACGCTATGCGTACTAGTGGCTTTAGGTATTGTATGTACTACCTCTATCTATAAATCAAACAGAATGTTTGTACTGTAACTCTGCATCTATGTATATATTTTTCCTAAATAAATTATTATTATTATTGTAAAGCCACTAGCACGCATAGCGTTTCGGGCAAAGATCCCGTACCCAGAAGCTGGGTATCTTTGGTTGCCCTGTGACTACTCTTATGACATTCCCTAACTCTTATGACATTCCCTAACAGTATTGTTAAACTAATAACAATGAACAGTAGTTCAATATTACCGGAATAATCCAACTCATGTGGCCATGTTTTTGTTGTGAAGCGCGGTCGTTCAGTTCGTATACATCATACCTTCTTACGAAGGTTAGAGTCTTAAAAATGTCTTACCATTGCTGAGAAATCATAAGATATAATTATTTACAATAATACACTGGTTGTTTTTGTTGATTTAGGGGCGATGACATGAGTAAACTGGTTATGTTGTGATGATTTAGGGGCAACGAACTGTGGTTATTAGACTATGTTTTGTACATAAGCAAAAAAAAACAAGATGTAATTCTTTTAATTATAACAATAATAACGACAAAAAGTTAATAATTAATGTACTTGTTAAGCAAAATTCGCAATATCTTAGTTTTCTTTAGGAAAAAAAAAAGACATCTGGAAAAAGATCTGCATACTATGTCTTACATTAAATTCCGTTATTTACACTAAAAGAACAATTAAACGTACACTATCGCCCGTGCCTGGTGCACGAGCACCAGGCACGGGCACCGGGATCATCCCAGACACTGACTTAATCGACTGAGATTAAGGCAGTGTTATTTTCATTCCTTTAGAACAAGGAAATCTCATTCTTAAACTGTATAATATGAGCTGCGCAATAATTTTTTGCTGATCTTCAATAAAGAAATTCTGGAGGGCTTGTGCAAGGATTAGGATGAGTTAGCCTAGTTATTACTGTATATCCGTTTCTGGTTGCTCAAGGGTGACAGTGGCGGGCAACACGAGAATAAATATTTGTATAAATTCCAATTTCGATCAGATCTACTTGGGGATAGTTTACAAATGTTCGCCATGAAATTTACGTTTTCTCTAATAGCCGAAGAGCTTATTTGAGAAAACAGTATGGCATTGAATCAGCGTGGTAAAACAATTGTATTATTGACACGACGAGTATAATCGACGTAGTTTTTATATATGTTGCTGGTCGAACACATCCTTATGTGACGTTTTATACTTATGTTCTTCTAGAACATTCTATTGCGAACACATTGGTACAAAAATGAAATACGTACATCGAAAACTAATGTCAGAACAGTGACAAGAGTATACACTTTTAAATATGGCCGCTCGATCGCCGATACACTAATTTCATTTGGGGAAATTTATTTTTTCATACGCCGTTTCGCGACAATTATTTATAACTGATATAAATGTTGCAAAAGAAGTTTAGGATTAAGTAACATATTACACATTAAAAAAAATGAATACATTAATACCTAAACAGTTTGTAAATACAGTGATAAATTGTGCTAAACATTATACAATATTATTTACTAAGAAGCGTATGACAACTCAAAACGGCATGATTACAACAGGATTTTTTTTATAGTTGTCAAAAAACTCTGATTTTAATTATCAAGTATTTGTCACAATGTATTTTATATAATTATGAGGCAGTGGAACGACCAAATTGTTCTGTATTATAAATGCATAATGCTAAATTTCTATATACATAGCAGTAAAATAATGACCACCTACATTTAAGGATAACTAGGAAATAGTAACTGGAAACTTTATTTGAACGAAAATTCAATACCAAATTTCTTAGATGTTTTTCTTAATATAAAGATCAACAGTAACGAATCTTATTGATTATGGACAAATTAACAAAAAAAAACATAATTTTCATTGAGGACCATGTATTAGAGCATACTTAGTCACTTATATATTAAAAGTATTGTGTTTTTTGAAACATTGGGGTTGTAAACAAACAGAACGGCCTACCCGAAAAGTCGTAACATAAGAAGTTGTACATGTTTGCTAATTTATTATTTGATAAATGATTATTACTAATTTACGACGACTATAAAGGTTTCCCATTAGTTAAATTACTGTAGTGTGACTAAATGCTACTACAAAACATATATAAATCCTGGGAAAGTCACAATGACCAGCGACATTAAAGCATAAAAGACTAAATAGTAACAGGAAATTGTCGGCGAACGAAAAATTCATTTCCAAATTTATTAGATGTTTTCCTAAATATAAAGATCGATGGGCTGGAATTTTCTGGATTATGGCCTAATTAAGGCAAAAATATATGTATTTTTACTTGAAGAACATATATCAGAGCATAGTCAGTGAGTTATAGAATAATAAGAGTGTGGTATTTCATTGTATAACAAGAGATAGTCCATGGAAGCGAAAATAGACGTAGTTTAAGACAAAATAACGTCCAAAAACAGCCGTAGAGTCAAACGGCAACAGTTGACGTTCTTTTTAAGAGGACAGGTTGAATATTGCACACGGGAATGATGCAGACTGAACTGCCATACTGAACTGCTGCCAGATTATGACACACAGGGTAGATGAGCAAATTCTCCAACAGGAGATTTTAGACCAGTCCCCGTCCACCAGTGGTGCAAATGTGGAGGCTACAGGAAATGTGGAAACTCAAACGCAGTGGCAGGCAGAATTGGAACTGAGGAAGTTGCGATTTGAGGCAAAAGAATCTCCAAGAAATTTGAGGCAGAGCAAACTCAGAAGAAGTTGTAAACAGAACTAGCTATAAAATGGTTTAGAATCTTTAAACGGGATTAGACTAGCAGAATTGGGAATTAAATAAGAAAACACCGGTATGGTTGATTTGGGACAACCTGGGCAAACAGTTACACAATGGCACCAGTGCACACATTAACACAGAAAGGACATTAAACTCAATGGAACCAGTGCACACATTAACACAGAAAGGACATTAAACTCAATGGAACCAGTGCACACAGTAACGACATTGAAAACCAGGGCACCAGTGCACAGTGACACTAGTGAACACAATAGCACCTATGCACAAAGTAACCCCAGTGAACTCAATGGCACCAGTGCACACAATAAGAATATTGAACACAAAGGTATCAGTGTATACAGTAATACCAGTGATCACAATTGCACCAGTGAACACAATGGCACCAGTGAACACAGTGTCACAAGTCCACACAGTAAAACCAGTGAACACAATGGCAACAGTGCACACAGTAAGAACATTGAACACAATAGCACCGGAGCACTCAGAAACACCAGCAAATGCATTGGCACCAGAGCACACCATATAAGCAGTGAACACAATAGCACTACAACACACAACAAATATATTGAATCCAGTGGCACCAGTGCACACAGTAGGGATACTGAACACAATGACACTAGTGCACCCAGAAAGAACATTGAACACAGTGGCAACAGTACCCACAGTAACATCATGGAATACAATGGCACCAGTGCACAAAGAATCACTAGTGAACCCAATTTCACCAGTGCACTCAGTAAGGACACTGTACACCAGCGCCAGTTCACAGAGTAAGGACATTGAAGCCAATGGCACCAGTGCCCACAATAACACCAGTGAACACAATGGCATTAGCGCGCCCCTGACAAATCAGTAAGCACAATGGCACTAGAACCCACAGTTAACACCAGTGGAGACAATGGCACCAGCGCACATAATGGGAGCATTGAACACAATGGCACCAGAGAACACATTATGGACATTGAACACAATGGCACCAGTGCACACATTATGGATATTGAATACAATGACAACAGTACACACAGTAACACCAGAGAACTCATTGGCACTGTTACGAACCTTACCTCCTGTGGAGGTTAGTATTTATTATAAACTGTTTATTAATACAGAGTGGTGGATTAGAGAAGGTTCTTAAAAGAAATCTGCAGCTGGCAACTGGGAAGCCACGATATTACCCAGCCAGCTAATTAGTACCTTTTGAGAAGGAAATTATTCAGGAAGAATGTGTATTGGTATAGCAAAAGTATGTTATTCAATAATTGGCTCAATAAAAAAATTGCATGGGGAATATTGTAAATTGAGTCAGTAAAGAGTTTGATTGGAAATGTTGAAAAATACATTACATGACGCAACCAGGGGGGGGGGGGGAGACGGACGCCATTTTTTACCTGACGCGGAGCACCAGCTGTCTGACCAGCCCTTGTTTTCTGAAGGATTTCTCCGGCCGTATCATACGATAAGCCACAGGGTTCTATTAACAGGGTTACAAGGATGAGTAAAATACTCTGATAGCCTACTGGGCAGTTTCTGAAAGAGACAGTCCAGTTTTCCTAGTGATTTATATATGTGTGTCACCGGCTGAGAGAGGTTGTGCTGGAGTGCACAGTTCCAGTGTAGGACTAAGAGCTATATGGGGACCTGAGCCCATTTGGGTGATAAGAAATAAGTTTGTTTTCCTTCTGAATGCATTGATAATAATGAATGAATTATGTTATGCATTGTTGCGTGTGTTTTATAACTAAACATTTGTGTAATTTTTCTACTAGATTGTTTCCCTATGCCGTGAATTCCCCTTGGCACAATTAAAAGCCTTATTTCCCTAGACAATAAGGTATATGACGAGAACATGATAGACAGCATTGCAAAGAACAAGAACATTGAACACAATGGCAACAGTGCACACAACAAGAACATTGAACACAATGGCACAAGTGCACACAGTAACACCAGTGAACACAATAGCAACAGTGCACACAGTAAGAACATTGAACATAATAGCACCGTATCACTCAGAAACACCAGCGAACACAACAACGACATTGAAACCAATGGGACAGTGCCAAAAGAAATACCAGTGAACACAATAGCACCATTGTCCACAGGAACACCAGTAAACACAATTGCACAAGTTAAAAAAATAATGACATTGAACACAATGGAACCAGTGCACACATTATTGACATTAAACACAATGGTACATGTGCACACAGTAAGGAAATTGAACACATTTCCACAAGTACACACAGTAAGGATATTGAACACAATTGCACCAGAACACACAGAACATTGAACACTATGGCGCCAGTGAACAAAGTAAGGACTTTGATCACTATGTCGCCAGTGAACAAAGTAAGGACTTTGATCACTATGGCGCCAGTGAACAAAGTAAGGACATTGATCACTATGGCACCAGTGAACAAAGTAAGGACATTGATCACTTTGGAGCCAGTGAACAAAGTAAGGACATTGAACATAATGCCACCATTACACAGAGCAACACCAGTGAACACAATGACACCAATGCACACAGTAACACCAGTGAACATAATGGCATCAGTGCTCAGAGAAGTACCAGTGAACAGAATAGCACCAGTGCACACAGTAACACCAGTGAACACAGTGGCACCAGTGCACACAGTAACACCAGTGAACACAGTGGCACCAGTGCACACAGTAACACCAGTGAACACAGTGGTACCAGTGAACACAGTAACACCAGTGAACACAGTGGTACCAGTGCACACAGTAACACCAGTGAACACAGTGGTACCAGTGAACACAATGGCAACAGTGCACACAGTAACACCAGTGAACACAGTGGCACCAGTGCACACAGTAACACCAGTGAACACAGTGGCACCAGTGCACACAGTAACACCAGTGAACACAGTGGTACCAGTGCACACAGTAACACCAGTGAACACAGTGTCACCAGTGCACACAGTAACACCAGTGAACACAGTGGTACCAGTGAACACAATGGCAACAGTGCACACAGTAACACCAGTGAACACAGTGGCACCAGTGCACACAGTAACACCAGTGAACACAGTGGCACCAGTGCACACAGTAACACCAGTGAACACAGTGGCACCAGTGCACACAGTAACACCAGTGAACACAGTGGCACCAGTGCACACAGTAACACCAGTGAACACAGTGGCACCAGTGCACACAGTAACACCAGTGAACACAGTGGCACCAGTGCACACAGTAACACCAGTGAACACAGTGGCACCAGTGCACACAGTAACACCAGTGAACACAGTGGCACCAGTGCACACAGTAACACCAGTGAACACAGTGGCACCAGTGCACACAGTAACACCAGTGAACACAGTGGCACCAGTGCACACAGTAACACCAGTGAACACAGTGGCACCAGTGCACACAGTAACACCAGTGAACACAGTGGCACCAGTGCACACAGTAACACCAGTGAACACAGTGGCACCAGTGCACACAGTAACACCAGTGAACACAGTGGCACCAGTGCACACAGTAACACCAGTGAACACAGTGGCACCAGTGCACACAGTAACACCAGTGAACACAGTGGCACCAGTGCACACAGTAACACCAGTGAACACAGTGGCACCAGTCGACATAGTAGATAAAGAAGAGGATGTTGGAATCACTAAGATCCATTGGCATGATTGTAATCAAGTTCATTATGCCCAAGCAGGCAGCGATCTAAAAATATGTATTTCCCTTCTTTTAGATATGGACAAGACAGCCCTGTTTTAAATAAAGTCTAAATGAGACTGATTACAAAATAATATGAGATAATTCTTGTATAATTTACCCCAGCACTGTGGCTTAGCACAACAACAACAAAATAATAGAACCTACTTATATAAACATGAATCCAAATTTTAATATCTGCTCAGGGCAGTGGTTACCACATGTCGCAAACGATTGTGTAACTTAGAGGTTATTCCCTATTGCTTACACGTCTTCCCAAGACACCTGACTTGACGCTATAAAAGCAGCTACAGCTGGCATTCTCGCAAAGCCTGAGTAACTTCACAATATACACACCAACACCTCAATCATATTGCTCACAATGTACTCAGTAGGCCTGAGAAACTTCACAAGACATTCATCGCCACTGCAACCCGTTACGGGGGTTTTAACAACGACAATACGCTACAAACGCCTAAAAGTCAGGACTCGCTCCATGGACAGTCATGCTTTCACCAAAAGCGACCTCTTGAAGATCCTAAAAGAAGGCGCTAGTATTACACCCAGAGACCTTGGTCAAGAAGGGGGGGGGGGTGAATATCGTGCTCTTCTCGTGTGTGGAGGATCACGAAAAAATCCAAAAACTCGATCGCACACTTCGCCAAGTGCATCCCCTCTGTCCTCTCTTCCTATTTCAGTACACCGCCGACAGAACAGACTTTATCAGCGGGACCAGCAGCTGGATCACAAATCAAGGACAAACGAAGATCATTACCAACAACGAGGAAGAAAACCCGAATCTTGGGTTATTCGATGCTACATTATGCAGCACCGACGACGACAAGCGCCCCACCATGAAGATATCCTTCACCACCTTATCCACGGCTAACTAGGCTGCCACACATGGTCTCCACTGCTTCGGCATCAAGATTCCACCCTTTCAAGTGAAGAAGGAACGATTCCACTAGCTCCAACAGTGCTTTCGGTGCTGCGATTACTCCCACCCTACCAACAAGTTTCAGCACCCTGTCCAGAAGTGCAGCCTTTGCGCCCAGGACCATTATTACTTCATTTGCAAATCCAAAACCTATTGCTGTCTGCTCTGCAGCGGCGATCACACTGCAATTTCCCACCACTGATCCCGCAGACAGGAAATCATTAGGATCCAGACTGAATCCAATAAAGCCAAACCTTCTACTTCCGCCGCTGGAGCCACCGGCACCAAACCCAGCACCATAGCTCCCACCACCTACTAGAAGACTTTCCAGTCCTACTAAACAGTGGCTCATCCCAACAGGCAACCCGGCCTCCACAATGGGGACCTAAGGAATAGCCAGCACTCTCACAGCCCCTTGCATCAGGTGCAGGCATTATCCCTGGTCTTATTCGACTAGTGGAGAGGCTTGCCGGACCAGACAATCAACGATTCGTCAAAGAATATAACACGCTGTACCTAGCTAATGGCCTGGACCCCATCCTATCCCCGGGCACAAGTCTCACAATCTCAACTACCACTCTGGAGACTACCACCAGGACCAACACGATGTCTTTCTCAACACAGACTCTAGAACCACCCAAGACCTGGGCAGCACAGAGGTTTGTGCTCCCTCTCCAGCTTCAAACACTCTCCAGCTCCCAACTACCATCACCATCTCAGCAAGCACGCTAGCAGACGTGCTGTCTTCAAATATGAACATCAAGACCAACGCTCCTGAAAAAGCTTTTACCACTAATCCACGACACCTGAGCCAACCTCAGACTATGAGACGAAAGACAAAGCAAGCAACTACGGATGTCACGGACTCCTCATACGAGGAAATATTAGTAGGTGCTCCATCGCCGCAGCACAAATACGACACCTACTCGCTACAAGACCTCCTCATGGAGGCCACCTCACCAAACTCCAATGACAGCACGGCTTAGCCAAAGTCTCAGAAAAAGAAAGAACGGAATACCTATAGCTCTACACTAACCCATCAGCACCATTCCTGGTACAGCCAGCCTTCCGAGGCTGAAATCCACCATGAAGACCTCCCCTCCATCCCCAAACCTCTAGTATGAGCGATTGATATAGATCAGGGGTCTCCAAACTTTTCAATGTAAGGGCCACATTATATATTTCCCATATTTATGCGGGCCGGAGGAATAAAAAATGAAATTGCTATTTTGTATAACTAAGATAAAGGCATTGTCAAAGTACAGAGAAAAGAATATTGTACAGTGTTTGTGCTCCCTGAAACGGAAGCAGCGAAGCCCCACTCGCCCTCCATCCCCACAATATACAGTTATACACAACTGATTGGTTGTAATGCACAACACATACCTACCAGTATTAGTATCTGTGCGTCACACTATCGAGAGAGAGGAAAACTGACTCGGGTTGAGCGCCACCAGTCAGCAGCCCCAGCTTTGAATAATTCTGCGATGCCATTCGTACGATAATTACTTTTTCAAGGCCACCACACGGGGATTTGTTTTGAGGGCCGGATGAAATTATGTGGCGGGCCGGATGTGGCCCGCGGGCCATAGTTTGGAGACCCCTGATATAGATAATGGCTCCAAACAGCCTCCACAAACGGAGCTCCCCATAGCCCGTGCTATTTGGAACTTTTTGTTCTGAGTAGCTGAATCTAAAACAATAACAACAACGTCATTCTTTCAAATTGCTGAAAACGATCCCGGCTAACGACCAAAATATGGAGTCTAAGTTTCTTTGTTTTCAAAAAAGGGGGATTAATATCCTCAAAGAGGAACATAATAGAGCATTACCAGTTAACATAATAGGAATCGGTTCCCTTATTGTTTCAAGTGTAGGTTAGACATCTAAATGAGTTTCGGTGAATATAAATAAACGCTGCCACGTATGGGCCAATAGGCCTTCTAAAATTTCATTAGTTCTTAAGTCCATAGAATCCCTGGATTATTTACAAAATGGATTATACATATATATGAGAGAGCTTACATGGATATAATTAGGAGCTGCCTTGCTTGAGACTTGGCCTCCTGCAGTTTTCTTTATTCTTATGATTTGCAATATTTGCGTTATAAATACCAAAAATAATATTTTTTGGCAAATTGTACATTGTTCAATAAGCAACTATTTTGGCTAAGTGTGAGATTGTTACTATGAAATATTGTGACATATGACAATATTCGTCGTCCCTTCACCTTCTAGTGTGTGGTCTGGTCTACTTTAGCCACGTTATTGTAACTCATCGCCTTCGCTTGTGACAAATCATTTGTAATTGTGTGACATTAGCAGCCCATTATCCTGTTTAGGTAATACTTATAGTAACGATGAGGACCATCTTGAGATGATTTCGGGGCTTTTTAGTGTCCCCGCGGCCCGGTCCTCGACCAGGCCTCCACCCCCAGGAAGCAGCCCGTGACAGCTGACTAACACCCAGGTACCTATTTACTGCTAGGTAACAGGGGCATTCAGGGTGAAAGAAACTTTGCCCATTTGTTTCTGCCTCGTGCGGGAATCGAACCCGCGCCACAGAATCACGAGTCCTGCGCGCTATCCACCAGGCTACGAGGCACCATTGTACATATATTGGTGTAAAAGGCAATTAAAAGGTAGAAATCGGTAATATTGAACTTTTACAAACAGGATTTTTTTGGTATTGATGATGCAAAGAAAATTGCACCCAACTTAACCATCCTAGGCCTAATACACGCTATCTGAGGCCTAATATAATGCATATATGTTAAATACTAGGCCAAGGAATGTGTATGTTTTGTTTTTAGTTTTTGCTTTTCGGACTGTAAAAAGCGAATAGTACCAAACTCTAATAGACAAATAGTAATTGTCAATTACGTCAATGTATGTATGATGGTCCACATAGTTACCAAAAGTACTAGTTAAACAGGAGGATGGGTGGGACATTAGTTATGTAAAGTGCATAACGGTATATAGATGAGTCTTACTGTCTCTTTATATGGTGTTGTATGACATTATTAATGTAAAGTGGAAAATGAGGGCATGTGAGTGAGTCTTACGGCGTCTGTTTATGGCGTCGACATCAACTCCGGCTTGGAGGAGCAACTCCACCACGTCGTTGTGACCATTGAACGCTGCATAGTGAAGGGCCGTCCAGCCTGTTGACAAATATCTCCATTAAAATTATGTATAAAGCTTCAGAAGCTTCTGGTATCTATTGAAATATTCTTGCATACTTGCATGAGATAGATATATTAGACGAGGAAGGTGGGAGTAGCCATATATGTTAGAAAACTTTTTATATGTAGTCTCAAAGAGGGAATCAGAACTGTGCCACAAACAAAAACTATTTAGCTAGAATAAAACGAAAACATTAAAATCTTATAATAGGACCTACAATAAAATCAGTATTTCTATCATTGCGACTTTCATTTTAGTAGAATGAACCGGCTTAAGAGAACAGGGAATAATGAAGCAGAAGATTTTCTTGAATTATTTGACGATTGCTTCCGTAAGCAAACGCATTAAGGAATCAATGGTAGGAAATATTATTTTGGACTTAGTGTAAACTAAGAGGGAAACGCAAATTAATGACATCGAAATAGGAGGTGAGCTAAGAAACAGTGATCACAAAGAAATCGGATTTAGCAGAGAATAGAATAGATTTGTTCGAAAAAAATCCAGAATAGTACCAGATTTTCGAAAAGCTGATTTTAATGTCCTAAGAAATTGTTTGGGTGAAATAGATGTGGGATGAGCTGGTCTTGGAACAAGACAAGAACCCAACGATGAGTGATGTAGAAAAAGATTTCGATGCGGATTCAAAATAAAACTTACTTAAAAATATTTTAAGCAAAGCACAGGAACATAGTATACAATACAAATGAAATAGATCGAATAATAATGACTCGAAATGGATAACAAACAATCTGAAGAACCTCATAATAAAAAAAGCGAGCTTGATACAATTTCATACAAAGGGATTAAGAATAACGAAGTCTGTTATGAACAAGAATTCGTACAACTGGTTAGAAATGTTAAAAAAGAGATTAAGAGGGCAAAAAGAAACTATGAAGTTCGCATAGCAGGGAAATCAAAGACAAATCCTAAAGTTTTTTTTCAGTTATATCAGAAAAAGATTAGAGAAAGGATAGGTCCATTAAAAACTGAGACCAATCAGAAAACTGATAATGACGAAGAGACGTGTAGTACTTTTAATAAATATTTTATTCCTGCATTTACTAAAGAAAAACTGAACATTATGCCTTCAGCCAAACATGTGGGTGGGGAAGAGAACAGGTTGATTAATTCAGCAGTTACCAGGGAGGATGCTATTAAACAAATAGTGAAACTCAAACCAAACAAATCTCCAGGGCCAGACGAAGTGTTTGCCAGGGTGCTTGAGGAATGCAAAAGGGAACTTTGCAAGCCATTGTCTACCATATATAACAGATCACTAGAGTCAGGCAGCATGCCAGAGTCGCAGAAGGTTGCTTATGTGGTACCAGTTTTCAAGAAATGAGATAGATCACTTGCGTCAAACTATCAGTCAAATAGCATAACATCTATTGCTGGAAAGTTACTTGAATCGATAATTGTAAATACCATTCGTCTTCATCTTGAAAACATAAATTAATAAATAATTCACAATATGGTTTTACAAATGGCCGTTCATGTTTAACAAATTTGCTATCATTTTATTCCAGCATAGTTGAGGCAGTTGATAGTGGCAAAGTTTGTGATGTTGTGTACCATGACTTTGGTCAAGCTTTTGATACAGTGCCCCATGAAAGACTGATTAAAAAGAGAGAAGCTCATGGTATTGGGGGTGTTATATTATGTTGTATTAGGGCATTGCTGTACCAAACGAAACAGAGTTAGTGTTAATGGAGTTAAGTCAGAGTGGGAAAATGTTGTATGTGGAGTGACTCAAGGCTCTGTCCTGGGAATCTGTTATTTATAATATATATAAATGATTTAGATTCAGGTTTAAGCAGCAATAATTGCAAATTTGCCGATGATACAAAAATCGGGAGGGAAATAGACACGGAAAAAGACTCCCTATTACTTCAAGACGATGTAAATAGGGTCAAAAGATTGGCAGATGAAGTTTAATGCTGAGAAGGAAAGGATCAGGGGAATAGCGCCAAGCCATTCCGACTATATTGCACTTGGAAGGGATCAGAATAAGGATTTAGGGTTGGACGGGGGGGGGGGGGAGGGGGGGGCGGCAGTTACAAGATACGAGGTAGATGGTGTTGAGATTGCGAAGTCGTATTGCGAAACGGATATAGGAGTTTTGATTAGTAAGAATATAAAAGAAAAAAATCATTGCATAAATGTTCGAACTAAGAACATAAGAACAAAGGTAACTGCAGAAGACCTATTGGCCCACACGAAGCAGCTCCTATTTATAACCAGTGAAGCCCACTCATATACATGTCCAATCCACATCTGAAACAATTGATGGACCCCACCTCCACCTAGTTTTGCGGAAATTGGTTTCGCAAATCAACAACCATGTTACTGAACCAGAATTTACCCATGTCTTTCCTAAATCTAAACTTATCCCATTTATACCCTTGTTTCGTGTTCTGTCCTATGTTGATACTTTTAATACCCTCTTAATATGCCCTTTGTTATGCTCATTCATCCACTTGTACACCTCTATCATGTCACCCCTAATTCTTCGCCTTTCTGGAGAATGTTATTTAAGGATGTAATGTCCCCTTTTAATGGGACATTACATCCCGATTTCCCAAAAAAAGCATTAAATGAAAACTGGTTCGATTTCAATCAAACTTTTTTGACGAGTTGTACATGAAAAGAGTTTCATCTGGCCCAAGTCTCAGCATCGTAGCGTAAATAGGAAGGGAGAAAAAAAAGTATTAAAGTAGGTGTCAAAATTATTCCAAAATGGTCAAAAATGATTATCAAACACAAGTGTCAACTGAAATCATATCTATGACTCAGCTATCACAATAACATATACTAAAAAATATTATAATTAGTTTTATTAAAAAAAAAATACGTTAAAACCAATTTTTTTTTTTTTTTCAAATTTAGTTTTTTGTTTTTTTTATCAGACGATTTGCATGAAACTTTTGCACCTGACTGCACATAAGCCTATCTGTAAAGGTGCCAATTTCGGAGAAAACTGGTATGTCAACCTCAGCCACAGATGGCAGCACCTTAGACTTTATTATTTTCGTATTTATTTTCAAATAACCTATACGTTCAAATAACTTTTTCATTTTTTATTCAATTAACATGAACTTTACACCTTGTATGTAAAGTGTATATCTCTAAAATCGGTAGTCAGCGTGTTTCCTAAGTTCATTTATTAATTTTATAATAGCAACAAAACATGACATATTTGCATCATTTTGGGGGGAACTTTGACTATTTGTATTAAGAAAACTAAAGATGTTTTGGAAACTAGCTCACTACCGATCCTTTATTATATGCTAATGTGTCAGAAAAGTGTAATAGAATGAATATATCTGATAAGGTGTGTTATTTTATTTAGACTTGAAATGTGCAAAATTCGTTGAAAAAAACAAAAGCAAAAAATCTTCCATTCTATTTATGCTGCAGTACTGAAACTTGGAACAAATGCAGCTCTTTTCATATTCAACTAGTCAAAAAATAATGGTTGACATTGAAAAACTTTCAATTTACAAATAATGCCACCTAATAAATCCGTGTCCTATTAGCTTTATTACGAACATTTTATACATTGATTTTGGGGTTTTAAATTCTTACTAATCATAACTTCCAGATCCCTTTCCCAATCCGTCTTCGCAATCTCAGCACCATCTAGCTCGTATCTTGTAACCCTATCATCACTAACTAGCCTCAAAACCTTACAGTTATCAGCAATAACCTGCATCTACCAATGCAATTTAACGTCCCGGGGCAGCTTAGAAGAACTGCAAATATGGGAATAAAGACGGCAATGACACGTAGCTCCACGATGCATGAGGACCTGTGACGCGCAGACAGAACGCCGAGGAGCAACCCAGGAACCGTGGACCAGCTACGATCATCGGAGTCCGAAAGGGAAGAGGCCACAGCTACAAAGCCAGGACTCAAGTTCATGTTGGGTACATTGTGTATTAGAGCCGATTCAACAAGACGGCGTCTGTGTAGAGTAGAAGCAGGAAAGATTATTTTGGAGGAAGACCAATCAATGTGATGATAAGAATCCCTCACATGGCAGAAGAGAGCATTGTTAGTGTCTGCAGACTTAACACTTCTCTTGTGTTCTTTAAGTCTGTCATTCAGTGTACGGCCAGTTTCGCCAAAGTATTGGAGAAGACAAGATGAACAGGAAATAGAGTAGGACACCAGCAGCCTTAGAAGCAGGAGGAGCAGTGTGAACTAGATTGCTACGAAGTGTGTTAGTTTGTCGAAAGGCGAGTTTAATGTCAAGAGGACGAAAGGTATTGGTAAAAGTTTTGAGTTCAGATATGAAGGAAAGGCATAGTACAGTGCTACTAGTGTTGGAAGCAGGTTTAGGATGAAAGAAATTTCGTTTAGCTAGAGAGTAGGCACAGTTGATGAAATGCAAAGGGTAACAAAGGCGAGAGAATGATTTGTAGATAAAGGCAATTTCAGAATCAAGAAACTGAGGGTCGCTGATGCGTAGAGCGCGGAGGAAGAGAGAGACGATGACACTTTTCTTAACAGGAGGAGGATGGTAGGAAAAGAAGTGAATGTACATGCCACTATGCATGGGTTTACGGTAGACAGAAAGAGAACCCAGACACAGAGCTGTGAACATGAACGTCAAGAAAAGGAAGGAGGGAATTAGATTCCCACTCAACTTTGAAATGGATAGAAGGAGCCAGATTGTTAAGAGAGGCGAGGAAAGGTTGGAAAAGACTAAGGTCATGAGGCCTTAAAGCAAAAATATCATCAACATAGCGAAGCCAGAGAGAGGGACGAGTATCAATAGAAGGAAGAAGAACAGTTTCGAAGTATTCCATGTAGAAATTAGCAAGAGCAGGGAAGAGAGAGGAAGCCATAGCGACACCGAAAGTTTGAGTGTAATAATTACCGTTGAAAGAGAAAGAGTTAGAGTCAACACAGAGTCTAATGAGATCGAGGAAAACGTCAGTGGGAAGCGGGAGAGGAAGGAGGCCCTCTGACGCCTTCTGTCTGAGGAAAGAGAGAACGTCATCGAGCGGAACATTAGTGAACAGAGAGTCGACATCAAGACTAAGCATCTTACAAAAGGGCTGCAGGCGCAGTCTTTCTATGAAGTCCTGAGAGTGACGAAGGTGGGCAGGGAAAAAAGTGCCAAGGTAAGGTGTCAGAGTTTTAGCGAGCCAGGAGGCAAGAGGATAGCTGACAGAGCCCCGTGAAGAAATGATAGGGCAAAGAGGGACACCAGGTTTATGAGTCTTAGGATAACCATAGAAATAAGGAAGAGAAGGGCAGATGACACGGAAACGTTTAATGAGATCAAAGTCAGGAGGGCAAAGACTAGAGAGCTGTCTTAGTTTGCGGTTAAAGAAAGTTTTGAGGCGATCCAAAGGGTTAGAAGTCAGAGGAGCATAAGTGCGAGAGTCAGAGAGCAAGACATCTGCTTTTTGGAGGTAGTCCCTCACGGTCAAGGACAACCACCGAATTGCCTTTGTCGGAAGGAAGGATAAGAATAGAGCTGTTTGATTTCATGGAGGCAAAGGCAAGCTGGAAGCGACGAGGAAGGTGGTGATTTTTAGAAACAAGATGTCAAGAACGGGGATAAGGGCCCCTCTAAAGGCAGACAGGTCCGAAAGAGTACTAGAGTTAGAATTGACAAACCTGTCAAAGGAACTAATGAGATCAATGCCACAGCGTGGGCCAGGGGAAGTAACAAAAGACAGACCAAGACCAAGAAGTTCTTGCTGGTGCTTAGAAAGAGAGTAGGACGAAAGGTTGGTAACACAGTCAGAGAGAGAGTATTTGGCCAAGGACTGTTGGAGATCAGGCTTGAAGTTTGTTGTGTAGTGTGGAGGAGTGGTGGGAAGAGGAGACGTGAGCAGTGTCAAATGCAATTGGAAATATGATATTGCATAGATCACTGGGAAGAGAAGAGGACAGAAAGCGTTGCTGTTGACGAACAGCAAGAAAAGCCTCGTCAACTTGCAAGGAGGGTGGCATGAATAAGTTCTTGAAGAAGAAGGCGGGCATGTTCAGGGAAAGGTGATCCCGAAGTGTTGAACCGGAGAAAGTGAGATAAAGAAAGAGGGAGAACTTGCTCAGCAAGACAATCTTTAAGAAACCTGAGCCGGTTCTTTCGACGCTGGCAGGTGGGCGCCGCCACCCTCCAGTCTCCACCCGCCGTCCACCCTCCCGCCCAGCGCCCGCCCAGCGCCCGCCCAGCGCCCGCCCAGCGCCCGCCCAGCGCCCGCCCAGCGCCCGCCCAGCGCCCGCCCATGTCGCAGCCCTCAACAGACAGTCAGGCTTCTCCAAGCCAAGATGAGCCATCAAGCAGGGGTAGACAAGGCAGATGTCAGACGTGTGACAAGGTATGCTATATCCGGTCGAGTGACGGTAATGTGCGCCTTCATTACCACAACGGAGCCAGGTGTTTGGGTTCTGGGCGCCCTCCCAGCGAGAACACCAATCAACAGCCCACACCGCCCGTAAGGCAAAACACCTCCCAGACCTTCATTCCCATAGAAAATTTATTAGAAGCTATCAAAGCAACAACAGCCAGAACCTTGCAAACACATCCCTAAAGCAACCCGCGCCATGCAGCAGCCAAATTATCTGCCCTCCTGAGAAAGGTCAAAGACTCTCCTGGAACGACCCAAGCATGGCACAACCTCCTAATGTTTGGCAACATATGTCTAGCCACCCCTGCAAGGAGAGACAAAACCTTAGCTGCCTCAGTCATCAAAGCTATAAATGATTTTCCCAGGGAGGACAACCAGGTGCGCCTTCCCACTCGCGCGAGAAACACCCATGGCAGGAAGAGCAACAGTGGCAAATCCGAGACATCAAAAATCAGAACATCAGTCACCAAGAAAATAGAAGAAGGAAACACTATTGGCGCAATACGAGTCATCACCAGTGAGGACTCAATTGCCGACAGAGATGCCGCAACAGCTCAAGCCCTAAGGGAGAAACACCCACCCAGGGCTCCGCGTGAGGACGACATTGTTCAAGTGGGGGCTACCGGAGCAGAACCTCTCTGGGTGGCTGAATCTGTGGTCCATAAAGCAGCCATGTCCTTCCCAACAGGATCAGCAGGTGGGTTCACAGGACTAAAACCCAACCATCTCAAGCAAATGCTCAACCCTGCACTGGGTGACATTGCAAAAAACCTCTTGGTGGAACTAACCAGATTCACCAACACATGTCTAGCTGGCAACATACCAGCGATCATAAGACCTATCTTTTTTGGAGCATCTCTCTGTGCTCTAAAGAAAAAGGATGGAGGGATCAGGCCAATAGCTGTGGGCAATTCTCTCCGGCGTCTCGTCGCAAAGGCAGCTGCAAGAAACAGTTAGTGATGCAGCGGCCAACATGCTGAAGCCAAAACAGCTCGGGTTCGGCATTCCACAAGGGTGTGAGGCGGCAGCCCATGCAGCTCGAGCCTTCATCGCCAACATCACAGACGAAAAAGGCCCTTATCAAGCTAGATTTCAAAAATGCCTTCAATTTGGTGGGGAGGGATGCTGTACTCCGTGCGGTTCATAGTCATTTCCCTTCCCTCTACCCTTTTGTACATTCATGCTACATGTATGGATCTTAAGCTACTTTTGGCGAACATGAAAATTGACTCGCGAGAAGGCGTCCCACAGGGTGACCCCCTTGTTCCTCTCCTTTCTGCTTAGTCATCAAACAAGTCACAGAGGTCCTGTCCAGCGAGCTTAACATCTGGTTCTTGGATGATGGTACCCTAGCTGGTTCCCAAGACTCCCTTCTGGAGGACATCAGAAAAATCCAGGAGCAAGGTGCAGTTGTAGGCCTCACCCTGAAGCCCTTCTAAATGTGAAATAATATGTTCCAACCAGGGCATCGTAGAGAGAATAGAGGGTCTTCTGCCAAATATCCATAAAACTAAACTGAAGACAGTACACTCCTAGGAACTCCCCTGGGGTTTGAAAGCCATCGATGAGGGTCCTTGATAAGAAAATCGCCGACCTTAAGAGGATGGATGGGAGGATTGAGGATATTGATGCTCATGATGCACTCTCCCTCATCACCAGATGTCTATCCCTCCCCAGGTTAACCTACTTTCTGAGGTGTTTCACCATCTTACAGTAGCCAAAAACTAAGTGAGTATGACCGGTTACTGAAATCAATGCTAAGAAAAAGCCCTTAACCTCTCTCTTGATGACCTACAGTGGAAAACAAGCCTCTCTTCCCGTAAGACTTGGGGGCCTCGGAGTTCGAACAGCAACGCAAATTGCTGTTCCAGCCTTCCTGTCCTCCTTATCAGCATCCAACGACCTGCGAAGGGAAATTCTACCTGCCCCATTTACATCAGCTGGCAGGTGTACATGATCCCAATTTTACACACTGTGCCACAGAGTGGGCCTCTCGTGCAGGCCCATCACCTCAACCACCATCCCCAAAAGCCCACAAGCAATCCAGCTGGGATGGCCCCATTGTAGACCAAGTTGCTGCAGAGTGGCCTGGGTGCTGCAACAACACAACACGACATTGCTCGCCTCCCAGCAGTAGCAGCCCCACATGCAGGGGATTTCCTGTTAGCAACCCCAATGTCGGCAACTGGTATGCGTCCCACACCATACGCCCTCTGAATTGCTGTGGCCCTCCGCCTTGCTGCCCCAATCCACACCAGATATAGGTGTATTTGCGGCGATGTGGTGGCTGACAGGTAGGGCCACCATGGCCTACTCTGCCAAAGCACAGGGGGGATGGCACTCGAGGCACAGTGAAGTTAACGACATCATCAAGAGGAGCCTCACCACAGCTGATGCCAGCTGAAAAGAGAGCCCCACTACCTAACGCCCCGTAACTCTGATGCTCTTATTGGTCGCCCGGATGGTATTACAGTGAACCCCTGGAAGAATGGCAAGGCAGTTGGTATGGACTACACATGCGTATCAACCCTGGCTAACACCTACAATAACCTCAGTGTTGCACAACCAGGTGGCACTGCCACCCACAGGGAAGCAGCCAAATCTCTTAAGTACAGAGAACTGGATCACCACTACAATTTTGTCCCCATTGCTTCTGAGACACTCGGCGCCTGGGGTAAAAGTGCCACCAGTTAGGTTCGGTCATATATCTACGTTAATTTAAACACCAATAAAAAACAAATTGACCTCATAACATAATGAAATGGGTAGCTTTATCATTTCATAAGTAAAAAATTAAGAAAATATATTAATTCAGGGAAAAATTGGCTTATTAGGCAAATCGGGCCTTGCATAGTAGGCTGAGAAGTGCAATCTGGCTACTAGGTACGACATATATATCATATATACTATATATATATATATATATATATATATATATATATATATATATATATGTCGTACCTAGTAGCCGGAACGCACTTCTCAGCCTACAATGCAAGGCCCGATTTGCCTAATAAGCCAAGTTTTCCAGAAATAATATATTTTCTCAAATTTTTTTCTTATGAAATGATAAAGCTACCCATTTCATTATGTATGAGGTCAATTTTTTTTATTGGAGGTAAAATTAACGTAGATATATGACCGAACCTAACCAACCCTACCTAACCTATCTATATAGGTTAGTTAGGTTAGGTAACCCGAAAAAGGTTAGGTTAGGTTAGGTTAGGTAGGTTAGGTAGTCGAAAAACATTAATTCATGAAAACTAGGCTTATTAGCAAATTGGGGGGTCTGTGCATAGTAGGCTGAGAAAGTGCGTTCTGGCTATTAGGTACGACATATATATATATATATATATATATATATATATATATATATATATATATATATATATATATATATATATATATATATATATATATATATATATATATGTCGTACCTAGTAGCCAGAACGCAATTCTCAGCCTACTATGCAAGGCCCGATTTGCCTAATAAGCCAAGTTTTCCTGAATTAATATATTTTCTCTAATTTTTTCCTTATGAAATGATAAAGCTACCCATTTCATTATGTATGAGGTCAATTTTTTTTATTGGAGTTAAAATTAACGTAGATATATCTCCGAACCTAACCAACCTTACCTAACCTAACCTAACCTATCTTTATAGGTTAGGTTAGGTTAGGTAGCCGAAAAAGTTAGGTTAGGTTAGGTTAGGTAGGTTAGGTAGTCGAAAAACAATTAATTCATGAAAACTAGGCTTATTAGGCAAATTGGGTCTTGCATAGTAGGCTGAGAAGTGCGTTCTGGCTATTAGGTACGACATATATATATATATATATATATATATATATATATATATATATATATATATATATATATATATATATATATATATATATATATTATATATATATGTCGTACCTAGTAGCCAGAACGCAATTCTCAGCCTACTATGCAAGGCCCGATTTGCCTAATAAGCCAAGTTTTCCTGAATTAATATATTTTCTCTAATTTTTTCCTTATGAAATGATAAAGCTACCCATTTCATTATGTATGAGGTCAATTTTTTTTTATTGGAGTTAAAATTAACGTAGATATATCTCCGAACCTAACCAACCTTACCTAACCTAACCTAACCTATCTTTATAGGTTAGGTTAGGTTAGGTAGCCGAAAAAGTTAGGTTAGGTTAGGTTAGGTAGGTTAGATAGTCGAAAAACAATTAATTCATGAAAACTTGGCTTATTAGGCAAATCGAGCCTTGCATAGTAGGCTGAGAATTGCGTTCTGGCTACTAGGTACGACATATATATATATATATATATATATATATATATATATTATATTATATATAATATATATATATAGACAGTTGGTGTGGGACTACACTTGCGTTTCAACTTTAGCCAATACCTATGTTGATTTCAGTGCTACACAAGCAGGAGGAGCTGCCAATCACCGGGAAGCGGCCAAGTCACGTAAATACAGAGACCTTGAGCACCACTACAATTTTGTCCCCATTGCCTCAGAGACGCTTGGTGCCTGGGGTAAAAGTGCTGCTAGCTTTTTAAAGGAGTTGGGGTCTAAGCTAATCGAAACAACTAGAGACCCCAGAGCTGCCAGTTTTCTTTTTCAGCGCCTTAGTGTGGCAATCCAGAGAGGAAATGCTCACTGCATCCATGGTTCGTGCCCGCCATCTGAGGAGCTGGAGGAGCTATTCAACTTATGACAAGCAGCCTTGTACCCTGTATGTAATCAATATTGTAACTTTTTTTTGTGTAATGACATTTTCAAATAAAGTTAGATAAATATACACACTTAACAAAAGAATAGGGGTGGTAGGAGAAGAAAATATCAAAGTGTTCAGTGAGGATCCAAAAGGTCTTCTCTGAGTACTCTTTATTTTCTTCTCTGAGGCTATGGGTCCCTACATTTGCACCAGAGGTGGTACCCCTTCTAAAAAAAAAAAAAAAAATATATATATATATATATATATATATATATATATATATATATATATATATATATATATATATATTAGTATATTTTGGTAGCAATCTTTCTTGTAAACATGTTGTTAAATATGACCGAAAACTTAAGATTAATAATTTTAACACAAATTTTCTTAATATTTCTTACGTTTCTTTTCACTGTCGCTGTTAATTGAAAAATCAATTCTCCAAAATTTATTTTTATTTCTAGTCTGACGCGATGCCTGAACGCGTTTCGTAATAACTTATTACATTTTCAAAGATTTTAGTTTACACACACAGCTTTAATCTGTAACCACGCAAATTCGTCCATATTTATATTCGCATTATACTCGTGGGTGAGGTGATATGGTACAACAATTTTGGGTGAGGTGAACAAAGTTGTATCAAAGACAATATACGAAATTATGGGTATTAATTGGATATGAGAACATAAGAATGGAAGTAACTGCAGAGGGCCTATTGGCCCATACTTCCTCTTGATGCTTCTATATTGACATTGAGTCTTGAAGTGAGTAGAATAAAATTGGCTATTGATTGCTGGTGTTGACTTTTTGATGTGTAGTGCCTTGCAGATGTCGAACCTTCTGCTATCGCTGTATCTATCGATGATTTCCGTGTTGTTTGTTAAGATTTCTATGGTGATGGTCTGGTTATGATAGGAGATTATATGTTCCTTTATAGAGCCCTGTTGTTTATGCATTGTTAATAGCTTGGAAACAGACGTTGTTTTCTTGTCTAAATACTGTGTTCTTTGGGACTTACAGTCCCCAAGTGGGCATTTGCCAACAAAACACAACTACTTAACGCTACAAACCAATGGAGAAACAGCAACATCGACGAAAACCTCCGTGCTCGTATCGACCAACACCTCAACACCCTCACAGATCGACATCACCGCAGCACCGAAACTTCGATCATCAAGAAACTAACAACATTATATGGAGGACCTATGGCGATTCCACGGCCCAGAGAAGGCTTCTTGAACATTGCTGGAATCAACCTCAATGAGGACCAAATCCCTATCCTAAATCTTGGTATAAACTGTCACGTTGTGTCCAGACCAAGTGAGATGGCCCGGAAAGTGGAATTGGAGATCCAACTCCACTTTCCAAAGGTCGAATATGTCGTCACAAGGACGTCATATTCGACCTTGTGACGCAAAAGAAGGTTACCACTAAAGACACCTTGCAAGTTGAAATTATTACAGAAGGAGAAGGAATATTACACGGAAAGTAGTAGTCTAAGAAAAATAATAACCGATTTAATAGCTTTTGTCTGCACAGAAAAAATGATATTATTACACTGAGCGAAACATGGATGACTGAAGAAAATAAAGAACTATTAGCTGAATATCAAATAAACGGATTTAATCTATTTCATATATGTATATATATATATATATATATATATATATATATTATATATATATATATATATATATATATATATATATATATATATATATATACATATATATATGTCGTACCTAGTAGCCAGAAGGCACTTCTCAGCCTACTATGCAAGGCCCGATTTGCCTAATAAGCCAAGTTTTACTGAATTAATATATTTTCTCAATTTTTTTTCTTATGAAATGATAAAGATACCTATTTCATTATGTATGAGGTAATTTTTTTTTATTGGAGTTAAAATTAACGTAGATATATGACCGAACCTAACCAACCCTACCTAACCTAACCTAACATATCTTTATAGGTTAGGTTAAGGTAGGTAGCCGAAAAAGTTAGATTAGGTTAGGTTAGGTAGGTTAAGTAGTCGAAAAAACATTAATTCATGAAAACTTGGCTTATTAGGCAAATATGGCCTTGCATAGTAGGCTGATAAGTGCGTTCTGGCTACTAGGTACGACATATATATATATATATATATATATATATATATATATATATTATTATATATATATATATATATATATATATATATATATATATATATATATATATATATATATATATATATATATATATATATATATATTTCTAGTCTGACGCGACACGGGCGCGTTTCGTAAAACTTATTACATTTTCAAAGACTTTAGTTCACAAATACACAACTGATTAGAACTTACGTATCTCCAATTTTATATCTACATTTGAGTGAGGTGGGAGGGGTGATGTGGCATTAACACAAGACAGAACAAGAGGGGATATTAATAGGGTATTAAAAGTATCAACACAAGACAGAACACAAACAATGGGTATTGAATAGAAGTGTTTGTAGAAAGCCTATTGGTCCATATTTCTTGATGCTTCTATATTGGAGCGGAGTCTTGAGGTGGGTAGAATATAGTTGTGCAATAATTGGCTGTTGATTGCTGGTGTTGACTTCTTGATGTGTAGTGCCTCGCAAACGTCAAGCCGCCTGCTATCGCTGTATCTATCGATTATTTCTGTGTTGTTTACTAGGATTTCTCTGGCGATGGTTTGGTTGTGGGAAGAGATTATATGTTCCTTAATGGAGCCCTGTTGCTTATGCATCGTTAAACGCCTAGAAAGAGATGTTGTTGTCTTGCCTATATACTGGTTTTTTTGGAGCTTACAGTCCCCAAGTGGGCATTTGAAGGCATAGACGACGTTAGTCTCTTTTAAAGCGTTCTGTTTTGTGTCTGGAGAGTTTCTCATGAGAAGGCTGGCCGTTTTTCTGGTTTTATAGTAAATCGTCAGTTGTATCCTCTGATTTTTGTCTGTAGGGATAACGTTTCTATTAACAATATCTTTCAGGACCCTTTCCTCCGTTTCATGAGCTGTGGAAAAGAAGTTCCTGTAAAATAGTCTAATAGGGGGTATAGGTGTTGTGTTAGTTGTCCCTTCAGAGGTTGCATGGCTTTTCACTTTCCTACTTATGATGTCTTCGATGAAACCATTGGAGAAGCCGTTATTGACTAGGACCTGCCTTACCCTACAGAGTTCTTCGTCGACTTGCTTCCATTCTGAGCTGTGGCTGAGAGCACGGTCGACATATGCGTTAACAACACTCCTCTTGTACCTGTCAGGGCAGTCGCTGTTGGCATTTAGGCACATTCCTATCTTTGTTTCCTTAGTGTAGACTGCACTATATATATATATATATATATATATATATATATATATATATATATATATATATATATATATATATATATATATATATATATATATATATATATATATATATATATATAGACGAAGAGGGGGGGGGAGTTGCCAAATATACTAGGGAAAATTTAAAATGTAGTCTCAAAGAGGGAATCAAAACTGAATCACACACAGAAACTATCTGGCTAGAATTGAACGAAAATCTAAAAATCATATAATATGAAATATATACAGGCCACCAAACTTAGACAGAATGTAAGCAAAGCACCTATGAGATGAAATATCTAGAGCATTTAGGTCAAACAGTATTTGTGTCATAGGTGACTTTAATTTTTGTGGAATAAACTTGATTAACAGAACTATGAATAATGAAGCAGACGATTTTCTTGAATTAATTGATTATTGTTTTCTTAAGCAACACATTAGGCAACCAATGCTGGAAAATAATATTTTAGACTCGGTGTTAACTAAAAGTGAAACACATATTAATGAAATCGAAATGGGGAGTGAGCTATGGAACAGTGATCACAAAGAAATAAGATTTAGCATAGAATAAATTGATTTGTAAGATAAAGTTATGTTAAAGGGCCAGATTTTAGAAAAGTTGATTTTAATGGTCTAAGAATTTTTTTGGGTGAAATAGATTGGAAAATTCCTGGGCATGGTGGGGGGGGGGTGATGGGCTCGTCATGGAGTAAGACCTAAACCCAGCGATGGGTGATGTAAAAAGGGATTTTGATGTGGATTCAAAATATAACTTATATAAAAATATTCTAAACAAAGGACAGGAACATAGTATACCATACAAATTGAACAGGATTGAGTGGGATTGGGTGATTATAAATAGGAGCAACCTCGTTTGGGCCAATAGGCCTTCTGCAGTTAGCTTTGTTCTTATGTTCTTATGAATAATAATGGCCCGATATGGAAAACAATGCATCTAAAGAACCTTATAGGTAGAAAGAGAGCTTGGTATAAAAGGATTCGGAATGGGGAAGTAAGTTTAGAACAAGAATTCGTCCAACTGGTTAGAAATGTTAAAAACAAGAGATAAGGAGGGCAAAAAGAATTTATGAAGTTCGCATAGCAGAGCAAGCAAATAGAAATCCTAAAGGGTTTCTTCAGTTATATCGAACAAAGATTAGTGAAAGGATAGGTCCATTAAAAACTGAGACAGGTCAGATAACTGAAAATGACGAAGAGATGTGTAGTATTCGTATTAAAAATGTTATCTGTATTTACTAAAGATAAACTGAACATTATGCATTCAGCCGAACAAGTCTATTTAGGTGGATAAGAGAACAGGTTGACTAGTTTAGCAGTTACCATGGAGGATGGTATTTAATAAATAGTGAAACTCAAGCCAAACCAATCCCCAAGGCCGAACGAAGTGTTTGCCAAGGTGCTTAAGGAATGCAACGAGGAGCTTTACGAGCTACTGTCTACCATTTTTAATAAATAGAGTCAGGCAGAGTGCGAGAGTCATGGAAGGTTGGTAATGTGGTGCCAATTTTCGAGAAATGAGATTGATCACTTGCGTCAAACTATCGGCCAATTAGCTTAACGTCTATTGTGGAAAAGTTACATGAATCGATAATTGCACATACCATTCGTATTCAGGGGGGCACAAAGCTGAAGAAAATCGAAAAAAATCATAAAATACTGATAAATATATGTACAAATTCTACGTAGTTCTGGCACCAACATGGTGGAAACCGATTATTTTCAGGATGAAAGCTTTTGTATTTTTGGAAAGTTTGC
>NC_091178.1:35758325-35760825 GCF_040958095.1 Procambarus clarkii | reverse complement strand
TATGCCAGTGTGGTGTGTGACATGGTGAGACACATGCCAGTGTGGTGTGAGATATGGATGGGGCACATGTTTTGAGTTGTGTGACATGGGTAAGACACATGACAGTGTAGTTGGTGACATAAGTGAGACACATGGCAGTGTGTGGCGTGACATGAGTGAGACACAAGCCAGTGTGTTGTGTGACATGGGTGAGAAACATGCCAGTGTGGTGTGTGATATGGGTGAGGCAAATGACATTGTGTTGCGTGACATGGGTTAGACACATGCTAGTGTGTTGCGTGATATGGGAAACAAATGCCAATGTGTTGCGTGACATAGATGTGACACATGCCAGTATGTTGCGTAACATGGGTGTGACACATGCCAGTGTGTTGCGTGACATGGGTGAGACAAATGCCAATATGTTGCGTGACATGGGTGGAACTCATGCCAGTGTGTTGTGTGACATGAGTGTGACACTTGCCAGTTTGTCGTGTGACATGGTTGAGACATATGCCAGTGAGGTGTGTGACATGGGTTAGACATATGTCTGTTTGGTGACATGGGTGAGAAATATACCTGTGTGAAGTGTGACATAGGTGAGACATATTCCTGTGTGGTGTGTGACATGGGTGAGACATATGCCTGTGTGGGGTGTGACATGAGTGAGGCATATGCGTGTATGGTGTGTGACATAGGTGAGAAATATGTCTGATGTGTGACATAGATGAGACATACGCCAATGTGTTTTGACATGAGTGAGACACATGCCAGTGTGTTGCTTGACAAGGGTGAGACACATGCCCGTGTGCTGTGTGAGATGAGTGAGGCACGAGCCAATGAGTTGCGTGACATGGGTGAGACACATTCCAGTGGGTTGTGTGACTTGGATGAGACACATGCCAGTGCGTTGTGTGTAACGGGTGAGATATATGACATTGTCGTGTGTGCCAAGGGTGAGACACATGTCAGTGTGTTGAGTGAAATGTCACAGTCCACATGTTAGTGTGCTGTGTGACAAGGTGAGACACATGCCAGTGTGGTGTGGGATATGGATGAGACACATGTAATTGAGTTGTGTGACATGGGTGAGACATATGCCGGTATGATGTGTGACATGGATGAGATACATACCTGTGTGTTGTGACATGGGTGAGACACATGCCAGCGTGTTGTGTGACATGGATGAGACACATGCCAGTGTGTAGAGTGACATGGGTGAGACACATGCCAGTCTGTTGTGAGACATGGATGAGACTCATGCCAGTGTGTAGAGTGACATGGGTGAGACACATGCCAGTCTGTTGTGTGACATGGATGAGACAAATGCCAGTGTGGTGTGTGACATGGGTGAGACACATGCCAGTCTGTTGTGTGACATGGATGAGACACATGCCAGTGTGGTGTGGGATATGGATGAGACACATGTAATTGAGTTGTGTGACGTGGGTGAAACATATACCAGTGCGGAGGGTGACATGGGTGAGGCACATGCCAATGTGATGTGTGACATCGGTGAGACATATGACATTGTGGTGTGTGACATGGGTGAGACACATGCCAGTGTCGTTCATACCTTCATTATCAGTAGCGTTTATATCTGCTCCGGCCTGGACGAGGACCTTCACGACGTAGATGAAACCGTTATATGCAGCGTGGAAAACAGCTGTCCTGCCTGCCAACAGATACATCCTTGTCATCAACACTCTACAAGATTCTAAAACAGTTGAAATACGTTTGGCTTCTTACATTTACATTTTTTATATCCATGTGAATTATACTATTTATAAATATTAGGAACTAGATGTACCCGAATACGCATTGCTGTGGCTCAGCAATGCATGCACCTTGCTTAGCCACAGCAACCCTCCAACCTGTCCCCTGTTCTTTCCACAATTCTCCACTGCCCCGTCCCCTTGTACTCCTAACCATTCCCCACTCCCGTGTCCCCTCATCCTCCCCACCTTTCTCTCTTCCTCCGTCCCTCGTCCTCCCCACCATTCCCCACTCCCCTGGCCTCTCGTCCCCCCTACCAAACATTACTTAACTGTCCCTCTTGTCCTCACCGTTCTCCATTCCTCCGTCCCCTCGTCCTCTCCATCATTATCCTCCTTCCATATCCACTTGTCCTACCAACCATCCCCAACTTCTCTGTTCCCTTGTCCTCCTTAACCATTCTCCACACCATCCCCTCGTTCCCAACATCTCCTACATCCCTGTCCCCTCGACTTCCCCACCATCCCCCTAATCTCGTTCCTTCTTCCTCCCCACCATTCCCCACTCCCTGCTCTGATGTGTTCCCATCACTAAAAAAATAGATAGGACAGTTAAAAAAAACGAAATGAAAAACAAGGAAAGAATACAAAAATAAACTATACTCACAAAATGAACAGTACAACTCAATTGTATGATAAGAACAAATGAACAACACAGCTCAATTCCAATGCAATGTCACACAAAATAATGAAATCCAAATGAAAATAAATCGAAATCTATGAAAATTTATTTTATAAATGAAAAT
>NC_091178.1:35678892-35757825 GCF_040958095.1 Procambarus clarkii | reverse complement strand
TGTTGGGAGTGGTGTTAGTGTTGGGAGAGGTGGTGGTGTTGGGAGTGATGGTGGTTTTGGGAGTGGTGTTGGTGTTGGGAGAGGTGTTGGTGTTGGGAGTGGTTTTGGTGTTGGTGTTGGGAGTGGTTGTGGTGTTGGGAGTGGTGGTGGTGTTGGGAGTGGTGGTGGTGTTGGGATTGGTGGTGGTGTTGGGAGTGGTTGTGGTGTTGGGAGTGGTGGTGGTGTTGAGAGTGGTGGTGGTGTTGGGAGTGGTGGTGGTGTTGGGAGTGGTGGAAGTGTTGGGAGTGGTGGTGGTGTTGGGAGTGGTGGTGGTGTTGGGAGTGATGGTGGTGTTGGGAGTGGTGGTGGTTTTGGGGTGGTGGTGGTGTTGGGAGTGGTGGTGGTGTTGGGAGTGGTGGTGGTGTTGGGAAAGGTGTTGGTGTTGGGAGTGGTGGTGGTGTTGGGAGTGGTGCGTGTGTTGGGATTGATGGTGATGTTGGGAGTGGTGTTGGTGTTGGGAGTGGTGGTGGTGTTGGGAGTGGTGTTGGTGTTGGGAGTGGTGGTGGTGTTGGGAGTGGTGTTGGTGTTGGGAGTGGTGGTGGTGTTGGGAGTGGTGGTGGTGTTGGGAGTGGTGGTGGTGTTGGGAGTGGTGGTGGTGATGGAAGTGGTGTTGGTGTTGGGAGTGGTGGTGGTGTTGGGTGTGGTGGTGGTGTTGGGAGTGGTGGTGGTGTTGGGAGTGGTGGTGGTGTTGGGAGTAGTGGTGGTGATGGAAGTGGTGTTGGTGTTGGGAGTAGTGTTGGTGTTGGGAGTGGTGGTGGTGTTGGGAGTGGTGGTGGTGTTGGGAGTGGTGGTGGTGTTGGGAGTTGTGGTGGTGTTGGGAGTGGTGGTGGTGTTGGGAGATGTGGTGGTGTTGGGAGTGGTGTTGGTGTTGGGAGTGGTGGTGGTGTTGGGAGTGGTGGTGGTGTTGAGAGTGGTGTTGGTGTTGGGAGTGGTGGTGGTGTTGGGAGTGGTGGTGGTGTTGGTGGTGGTGGTGTTGGGAGATGTGGTGGTGTTGGGAGTGGTGGTGGTGTTGGGAGATGTGGTGATGTTGGGAGTGGTGTTGGTGTTGGGAGTGGTGGTGGTGTTGGGAGTGGTGGTGATGTTGGCGTTGGGAGTGGTTTTAGTGTTGGGAGTGGTGGTGGTGTTGGGAGTGGTTGTGGTGTTGGGAGTGGTGGTGGTGATGAGAGTGGTGTTGGTGTTGGGAGTGGTGTTGGTGTTGGGAGTGGTGTTGGTGTTGGGAGTGATGGGGGTGTTGGGAGTGGTGTTAGTGTTGGGAGTGGTGTTGGTGTTGGGAGTGGTGTTAGTGTTGGGAGTGGTGGTGGTGTTGAGAGTGGTGGTGGTTTTGAGAGTGGTGTTGGTGTTGGGAGAGGTGTTGGTGTTGGGAGTGGTGTTGGTGTTGGTGTTGAGAGTGGTTGTGGTGTTGGGAGTGGTGGTGGTGTTGGGAGTGGTGGTGGTGTTGGGAGTGGTAGTGGTGTTGGGAGTGGTGGTGGTGTTGGGAGTGGTGGTGGTGTTGGGAGTGGTGGTGGTGCTGGGAGTGGTGGTGGTTTTGGGAGTGGTGGTGGTGTTGGGAGTGATGGTTGTGTTGGGAGTGGTGGTGGTTTTGGGAGTGGTGCTGGTGTTGGGAGTGGTGTTGGTGTTGGGAGTGGTAGTAGTGTTGGGAGAGGTGTTGGTGTTGGGAGTAGTGGTGATGTTGGGAGTGGTGTTGGTGTTGGGAGTGGTGGTGGTGTTTGGAGTGATGATGGTGTTGGGAGTGGTGGTGGTGTGGGGAGTGGTGTTGGTGTTGGTGTTGGGAGTGGTGGTGGTGTTGGGAGTGGTGGTGGTGTTGGGAGTGGTGGTGGTGTTGGGAGTGGTGTTGTTGTTGGGAGTGGTGTTGGTGTTGGGAGTGGTGTTGGTGTTGGGAGTGGTGTTGGTGTTGGGAGTGGTGGTGGTGTTGGGAGTGGTGGTGGTGTTGGGAATTGTGGTGGTGTTGGGAGTGGTGGTGGTGTTGGGAGTTGTGATGGTGTTGGGAGATGTGGTGGTGTTGGGAGTGGTGTTAGTGTTGGGAGTGGTGATGGTGTTGGGAGTGGTGGTGGTGTTGAGAGTGGTGTTGGTGTTGGTGTTGGGAGTGGTGGTGGTGTTGGGAGTAATGATGGTGTTGGGAGTGGTTGTGGTGTTGGGAGTGGTGTTGGTGTTGGGAGTGGTGGTGGTGTTGGGAGTGGTGGTGGGGTTGGGAGTGGTGGTGGTGTTGGGAGATGTGGTGGTGTTGAGAGTGGTGTTGGTGATGGTGTTGGGATTGGTTGTGGTGTTGGGAGTGGTGGTGGTGTTGGGAGTGGTTGTGGTGTTGGTGCTGGGAGTGGTGGTGGTGTTGGGAGTGGTGGTGGTGTTGGGAGTGGTGTTGGTGTTGGGAGTGGTGTTGGTGTTGGGAGTGGTGGTGGTGTTGGGAGTGGTGGGGGTGTTGGGAGTGGTGTTAGTGTTGGGAGTGGTGTTGGTGTTGGTGTTGGGAGTGGTGTTAGTGTTGGGAGTGGTGGTGGTGTTGGGAGTGGTGGTGGTTTTGGGAGTGGTGTTGGTGTTGGGAGTGGTGTTAGTGTTGGGAGTGGTGGTGGTGTTGGGAGTGGTGGTGGTTTTGGGAGTGGTGGTGGTGTTGGGAGTGGTGTTGGTGTTGGGAGTGGTTGTGGTGTTGGGAGTGTTGGTGGTGTTGGGAGTGGTGTTGGTGTTGGTGTTGGGAGTGGTGGTGGTGTTGGGTGTGGTGGTGGTGTTGGGAGTGGTGGTAGTGTTGGGAGTGGTGTTGTTGTTGGGAGTGGTGGCGGTGTTGGAAGTGGTGTTGGTGTTGGGAGTAGTGTTGGTGTTGGGAGTGGTGGTGGTGTTGGGAGTGGTGGTGGTGTTGGGAGTGGTGGTGGTGTTGGGAGTTGTGGTGGTGTTGGGAGTGGTGGTGGTGTTGGGAGATGTGGTGGTGTTGGGAGTTGTGTTGGTGTTGGGAGTGGTGGTGGTGTTGGGAGTGGTTGTGGTGTTGAGAGTGGTGTTGGTGTTGGGAGTGGTGGTGGTGTTGGGAGTGGTGGTAGTGTTGGTGTTGGGAGTGGTTTTAGTGTTGAGAGTGGTGGTGGTGTTGGAAGGGGTGTTGGTGTTGGGAGTAGTGTTGGTGTTGGGAGTGGTGGTGGTGTTGGGAGTGGTGGTGGTGTTGGGAGTGGTGGTGGTGTTGGGAGTTGTGGTGGTGTTGGGAGTGGTGGTGGTGTTGGGAGATGTGGTGGTGTTGGGAGTGGTGTTGGTGTTGGGAGTGGTGTTGGTGTTGGGAGTGGTTTTAGTGTTGGGAGTGGTGGTGGTGTTGGGAGTGGTTGTGGTGTTGGGAGTGGTGGTGGTGTTGGGAGTGGTTGTGGTGTTGGGAGTGGTGGTGGATTTGGGAGTGGTGGTGGTGTTGGGAGTGATGGTGGTGTTGGGAGTGGTGGTGGTTTTGGGAGTGGTGGTGGTGTTGGGAGTGGTGGTGGTGTTGGGAGTGGTCGTGGTGTTGGGAGTGGTGTTGGTGTTGGGAGTGGTAGTAGTGTTGGGAGAGGTGTTGGTGTTGGTGTTGGGAGTGGTGGTGGTGTTGGGAGTGGTGGTAGTGTTGGTGTTGGGAGTGGTTTTAGTGTTGAGAGTGGTGGTGGTGTTGGAAGGGGTGTTGGTGTTGGGAGTAGTGTTGGTGTTGGGAGTGGTGGTGGTGTTGGGAGTGGTGGTGGTGTTGGGAGTGGTGGTGGTGTTGGGAGTTGTGGTGGTGTTGGGAGTGGTGGTGGTGTTGGGAGATGTGGTGGTGTTGGGAGTGGTGTTGGTGTTGGGAGTGGTGTTGGTGTTGGGAGTGGTTTTAGTGTTGGGAGTGGTGGTGGTGTTGGGAGTGGTTGTGGTGTTGGGAGTGGTGGTGGTGTTGGGAGTGGTTGTGGTGTTGGGAGTGGTGGTGGATTTGGGAGTGGTGGTGGTGTTGGGAGTGATGGTGGTGTTGGGAGTGGTGGTGGTTTTGGGAGTGGTGGTGGTGTTGGGAGTGGTGGTGGTGTTGGGAGTGGTCGTGGTGTTGGGAGTGGTGTTGGTGTTGGGAGTGGTAGTAGTGTTGGGAGAGGTGTTGGTGTTGGTGTTGGGAGTGGTGGTGGTGTTGGGAGTGGTGTTGGTGTTGGGAGTGGTGGTGGTGTTTGGAGTGATGGTGGTGTTGGGAGTGGTGGTGGTGTTGGGAGTTGTGTTGGTGTTGGTGTTGGGAGTGGTGGTGGTGTTGGGAGTGGTGTTGGTGTTGGTGTTGGGAGTGGTGGTGGTGTTGGGAGTGGTGGTGGTGTTGGGAGTGGTGGTGGTGGTGTTGGGAGTGGTGGTGGTGTTGGGAGTTGTGTTGGTGTTGGTGTTGGGAGTGGTGTTGATGTTGGGAGTGGTGTTAGTGTTGGGAGTGGTGTTGGTGTTGGGAGTGGTGGTGGTGTTGGGAGTGGTGGTGGTGTTGGGAGTTGTGATGGCGTTGGGAGATGCGGTGGTGTTGGGAGTGGTGTTAGTGTTGGGAGTGGTGGTGGTGTTGGGAGTGGTGGTGGTGTTGAGAGTGATGTTGGTGTTGGTGTTGGGAGTGGTGGTGGTGTTGGGAGTAATGGTGGTGTTGGGAGTGGTTGTGGTGTTGGGAGTGGTGTTGGTGTTGGTGTTGGGAGTGGTGGTTCTGGTGGGAGTGGTGGTGGGGTTGGGAGTGGTGGTGGTGTTGGGAGATGTGGTGGTGTTGGGAATGGTGTTGGTGTTGGGAGTGGTGGTGGTGTTGGGAGTGGTGGTGGTGTTGAGAGTGGTGTTGGTGTTGGTGTTGGGAGTAATGGTGGTGTTGGGAGTGGTTGTGGTGTTGGGAGTGGTGGTGGTGTTGGGAGTGGTGGTGGTGTTGGGAGTGGTAGTGGTGTTGGGAGTGGTGGTGGTGTTGGGAGTGGTGGTGGTGTTGGGAGTGGTGGTGGTGCTGGGAGTGGTGGTGGTTTTGGGAGTGGTGGTGGTGTTGGGAGTGATGGTGGTGTTGGGAGTGGTGGTGGTTTTGGGAGTGGTGGTGGTGTTGGGAGTGGTGTTGGTTTTGGGAGTGGTAGTAGTGTTGGGAGAGGTGTTGGTGTTGGGAGTAGTGGTGATGTTGGGAGTGGTGTTGGTGTTGGGAGTGGTGGTGGTGTTTGGAGTGATGATGGTGTTGGGAGTGGTGGTGGTGTGGGGAGTGGTGTTGGTGTTGGTGTTGGGAGTGGTGGTGGTGTTGGGAGTGGTGGTGGTGTTGGGAGTGGTGGTGGTGTTGGGAGTGGTGTGTTGTTGGGAGTGGTGTTGGTGTTGGGAGTGGTGTTGGTGTTGGGAGTGGTGTTGGTGTTGGGAGTGGTGGTGGTGTTGGGAGTGGTGGTGGTGTTGGGAATTGTGGTGGTGTTGGGAGTGGTGGTGGTGTTGGGAGTTGTGATGGTGTTGGGAGATGTGGTGGTGTTGGGAGTGGTGTTAGTGTTGGGAGTGGTGATGGTGTTGGGAGTGGTGGTGGTGTTGAGAGTGGTGTTGGTGTTGGTGTTGGGAGTGGTGGTGGTGTTGGGAGTAATGGTGGTGTTGGGAGGGGTTGTGGTGTTGGGAGTGGTGTTGGTGTTGGTGTTGGGAGTGGTGGTGGTGTTGGGAGTGGTGGTGGGGTTGGGAGTGGTGGTGGTGTTGGGAGATGTGGTGGTGTTGAGAGTGGTGTTGGTGTTGGTGTTGGGATTGGTTGTGGTGTTGGGAGTGGTGGTGGTGTTGGGAGTGGTTGTGGTGTTGGTGCTGGGAGTGGTGGTGGTGTTGGGAGTGGTGGTGGTGTTGGGAGTGGTGTTGGTGTTGGGAGTGGTGTTGGTGTTGGGAGTGGTGGTGGTGTTGGGAGTGGTGTTGGTGTTGGTGTTGGGAGTGGTGGTGGTGTTGGGTGTGGTGGTGGTGTTGGGAGTGGTGGTGGTGTTGGGAGTGGTGTTGTTGTTGGGAGTGGTGGTGGTGTTGGAAGTGGTGTTGGTGTTGGGAGTAGTGTTGGTGTTGGGAGTGGTGGTGGTGTTGGGAGTGGTGGTGGTGTTGGGAGTGGTGGTGGTGTTGGGAGTTGTGGTGGTGTTGGGAGTGGTGGTGGTGTTGGGAGATGTGGTGGTGTTGGGAGTTGTGTTGGTGTTGGGAGTGGTGGTGGTGTTGGGAGTGGTTGTGGTGTTGGGAGTGGTGTTGGTGTTGGGAGTGGTGGTGGTGTTGGGAGTGGTGGTAGTGTTGGTGTTGGGAGTGGTTTTAGTGTTGAGAGTGGTGGTGGTGTTGGAAGGGGTGTTGGTGTTGGGAGTAGTGTTGGTGTTGGGAGTGGTGGTGGTGTTGGGAGTGGTGGTGGTGTTGGGAGTGGTGGTGGTGTTGGGAGTTGTGGTGGTGTTGGTGTTGGGAGTGGTGTTAGTGTTGGGAGTGGTGGTGGTGTTGGGAGTGGTGGTGGTTTTGGGAGTGGTGTTGGTGTTGGGAGTGGTGTTAGTGTTGGGAGTGGTGGTGGTGTTGGGAGTGGTGGTGGTTTTGGGAGTGGTGGTGGTGTTGGGAGGGGTGTTGGTGTTGGGAGTGGTTGTGGTGTTGGGAGTGTTGGTGGTGTTGGGAGTGGTGTTGGTGTTGGTGTTGGGAGTGGTGGTGGTGTTGGGTGTGGTGGTGGTGTTGGGAGTGGTGGTGGTGTTGGGAGTGGTGTTGTTGTTGGGAGTGGTGGCGGTGTTGGAAGTGGTGTTGGTGTTGGGAGTAGTGTTGGTGTTGGGAGTGGTGGTGGTGTTGGGAGTGGTGGTGGTGTTGGGAGTGGTGGTGGTGTTGGGAGTTGTGGTGGTGTTGGGAGTGGTGGTGGTGTTGGGAGATGTGGTGGTGTTGGGAGTTGTGTTGGTGTTGGGAGTGGTGGTGGTGTTGGGAGTGGTTGTGGTGTTGAGAGTGGTGTTGGTGTTGGGAGTGGTGGTGGTGTTGGGAGTGGTGGTAGTGTTGGTGTTGGGAGTGGTTTTAGTGTTGAGAGTGGTGGTGGTGTTGGAAGGGGTGTTGGTGTTGGGAGTAGTGTTGGTGTTGTCGGAAAATCCGACACCATTTAACAATAATATCATACAGACAGATAAGAGCTGTATTACCAACAAGTTACCCATAGAAAACGTAACTTGTAGTGGAATTACCGTCTATAGAAAACGGGATATCATCACCACATACTATTATAATTCACCAGCTATTCTGCTGGGAATTATTCTTAAATACATAAGTCTTTGGACTTTACCATCATAAAAACATCTTATATAAATTAACTTAATTATCAATATTAAAGTAGAGTAAATGTGACCCTTCTATCACGTTCTGAAATCTGGACAATGTAAGCCAGGCGTCAGAGTGGAGGAAGGAGGGCAGCCATTGTGTTGTTTATACTAGACCAGAGGCTCACACGGGAGCAAATTCGGCTCCTGTTAATTTTACTTGGACGTAGTGTTATGGATACCAAAGGTGTACCATCTGTCAACATATCAAGTTAAGTGTTCTTTCCGAAACCCATTATCTATCATTAGTGGCCATTAATGTCATTATATAGGGTGACCCGGTTAGAACGCGAAATCGCCTCATACTAAAGGTAATTAAGCCAGGTCTTCATGTTCCATGTACAGTTTTCTCTGAAATACTTGTCATATATAGGATTCTGGCTTCACAGCTAGCGCACTTTTGACAGGTCAAGACGAGGATGCAAGATTATGTGCACCAGTTACTGGGTGATAGAAGCTACCTCAAAGAGGATAATTTGGTGTCTACACTCTAGTTATACCTGGTGGACTAACCTGCTGTACTATAAGAGAAGGAACCTCATCAATGTATGTAGCTATTACTGTAGTTTGATTGGCTGCATATATATTAATTTAATAAACCCCTCCTAATGTGTAGAGGATCGATTTGTGAGATTATGAGATTATTGCAGAAATACAGTCCACTTAACATTATACAAATTGCTATCGAAGTATATAAATTAACGTAAATATAAACTCATATAAATTAAATAAATATAAATCTCACAGGTCGGTTCCCACATTATTTGGACCTTCGGAACCGGAATATTCGGTCCTATGAACCCACATTTGGTCATCTTAGTACCGGATGAACCAGTTAACCAGTGGATTCATTAAATATACTAGTGCAGTGTTATTTAAACAAAAGCCAGCAGTCAAGACGGCAGCGTAGCCTCGAGGGAGCTCAGGAGCCTCCCTCAGCCCAGTTCAGCTTCGTCAGCGGTTTCATGCACACCCACAGATATTTGGTGGCGTGTTATTTCGTGAAATGACAGCGCTAATATAGAATCCAGCCAAATTAGTGACTGTGTCTTCGCGAGATTGTTCACGGATTTCGTGGTGTTACATTTCGCGAGAGATTATCTACGAATTTTGTGGACTTTATTTCGCGAGGTCACTAATAATATTTAATACTTCTAGATAATATTAGAAGTTTCATAGAGGCTAATTAAGAGGCTATTATCAATAATTGTGTATATTATTTCTCCAAATAGAGAATTATTTAATATATATTGCACTAGTGATCACAGTATAATATTTACTAATTGCCAACCCACAACAGGGTAGGATATGACTAGTTGAACTATTATTGTTCATCCTAGTCCCATTATTACCATAGTCAGTTGTACTATATTGAACAATCTAACACCATTAATGAATGGTGCAGACCCTATTTTGGGTGTAATTTTTATCAACTCGAGTTGAGTTGTATATATAATAATTTACTTATGATCATTACACCTTTGAGTGATTAATTAGTGTCTCTACCATCCTAGGGTGATATAGAAGAGCTAACCTAAAGGTACTTCCAGTGACACTGGTTTATCACTCAAATCATTAGTGTGTATGATTGTATATATATAATGTGTATTAATTTTAAGTGCTAACCTCTAGTAGAGGTAGGATTATTGCCTAGTGAGTGCAGAATTTACCCTAGGCTACCATTAGTGTTTGTTCAGTATTATGAGCAGCCCAAGTACAAGCCCCACAAGGCTTCACCAACTAGCCAGTATGGATAATGCAGGGAGAATGAAAAGAACCCTTGCAGGTCTTAAAGGCCACTTAACAAGACAGATCAAGAAATGTGAAGATTTGTCACAACAATCTCAAGTTGATTATGCTGACCTGGAAAGCTATTATCAAGCAGCTGCAGGTAAATTTGAGCAAATCAAATGCCAAATAGCAACATATGTGGCTGAACTTGCCAACACCAATTTATCAGAAACAGAAATAGACGACATTATGGTTGATCTTGCGAATTATGAAGATCACACTCAGGCCACGTTACAGCCTTATGTCAAATTAATTGCCCAGAACAAGGCAACAGCAGCAACAACAACAGTTGCATCTAATACGAGTCAAGCAGAAGCTCGACTCCCTCCAATTAATTTACCCACTTTCTCAGGAAAAGATGAGGAAGATTGGGACGAATTTTGGAACAAATTCGTTGACCTTGTAGACTCAAAACAATCTTTACCAAAGAGTAGTAAATTCTCTTATTTGCAAGGCCAATTATCAGGTGAGGCTAAAACAGTAGTATCCCATCTGAGATTAACTAATGACGGCTATGATCTGGCAGTAAAACTCCTCAAAGATAATTATGCTGATCCAGAAGTAAGAACATCACATTTAGTTCATGAGCTGTTGCATTTACCCCCACCGGAGGCTTCAGCTGATTCACTCCAAGTCTTCAAGCTGGAGGTAGAATCATTGATCAATGCCCTCAGCCTGACAGCAGATACAAACGGGGCTGAGTGGGTCTTGAAAATAATTGTCCAGGAAAAAATACCTAGGGACATATTGAGACAAATGAGTGCTCATTACAATAAAAGCATCTTATCTATGAATGAAATATCTGAAGGTTTAAAGTCAGTAGTTCATCAATTACGAACACATGACAAATTAAAACCACCAAGTAAACCCTCAGAAACCAATAATAGTAAACCACAGAGTACCAAAGGTACTCCAAATCAATCTAAACAATATAATTCAACACCAAAGTGGAACAGTGGCAGTGTGGGCGTATATGCAGTGGGACCCTCCAAGCCTATAGTTACTGTGTCACCCAAGAACATGACACCAAAGGGTACAGGAAGCTATGGAACATGTTTGTTCTGCAATGAGAAACATTCAATGTACCACTGCTCTAATTTTCCTGATAGTGACGCCCGTGTTGAGCGACTCAAAGATTTGCAACATTGCACGAGGTGCCTCAGGAAACATAACATCAAGGACTGTGATACCCAATTACACACCTGTAATAGGTGTAACAAAGGTCAACACCATGCAGCATTGTGCAGAGACACCAAAACACCGTCTCCAAACCCCAAGGTGGAAGATAGCATTCCCACCACAGTACAGTACTGCAAGGTGCAACCAACAAAGAGTGTCCAATCGGCAAAGTCTAAAGGTAATACGACTTTGCCTACTGCCCAAATTACCATCCTGAATAAGAGGGCCAAGGTCCATACCCGTGGGTTGTTTGACCAAGGATCCCAAAGAACATACATCACTAAAAGGTTGGCAGATGAATTACAATTAAGGCCTGTAGCCCAGATGTCATTCAACATCTCAGGGTTTGTAACAGATGCAGGACCTCAAGTCTACCAGGTGGTACAACCATCAGTACGCTTAGGCAGGTACGTCTGTCGAGTACAAGCCATTGTGGTGGACAAAATACCAGTAGTCCTACAAGTTCAAGGTCTGCGAGCAACAGCCAAATTCCTGAGAAATAGAGGAATAAAATTGGCAGATAATATTAAGACTGATCACCTCACTGACTTCGGTCTCCTTGTAGGGACAGACTATTGTCATCGATTCATCGGTAGCCCTACTAAATATCAGGGTATAACCATGTTAAACTCTGCAGGAGGTAAATTACTCTCAGGCCCAGTATCAAGCCTGAGGAGACCTATGCCTGCAGATAAACAATACCAATAGAATCTAAATTTGTCAGCTGATTATATTTCTCCAGTAGCATTATACTAAGGAGATTACAGTTGACTATACCAACAGAGGTTGATGTTAGTATCATCATTTGAAGCTGAAGATGAGTTCATGAGGCCTCAGTGGCAAATCAGTGAACAGTAGCCTAAAACAGCTACAAGTCACTGCGACCAATGTCACTGAACCCACTGCAGTCTCAGAACCATACTTTACTTTAATGATGAGCTATTCAATCTTCTGAATCAATTAACTAAATTAAACCCCAATAAATCTGATGACTGATTTGATACATTTATTATTTAATCAAGATGTATTCCATGGGCCTCAGTGTTTATATATCAGTGACCAGTTACCTGAAGAAACTTCAAGTTATATCTAATGTCACTGATCTCACTGCAGTCCCTGAATCATACTTGACTGTAGTACTTGATCACATTCAGTCTTCTGGGTTAAATAATATGTAATAAGGCTTGAATATTAGCCTTTCAAGAGTTGACAGGGAAATGAAATCGCATTAGACTTCTAACCCCTGCAACTCTAGTACGGGACATCCGTCCTGTACGAACAGACACACAAATGTGTGATTACTAACTACTAACATCAAATTAATGTAATAATTCGAAGGAGGAGTATCGGTGTTCGTCTGTTCTAAACAGGACTTCGACCCGTGAGCAGCCCCCTGGGGAATTATGTCGGAAAATCCGACACCATTTAACAATAATATCATACAGACAGATAAGAGCTGTATTACCAACAAGTTACCCATAGAAAACGTAACTTGTAGTGGAATTACCGTCTATAGAAAACGGGATATCATCACCACATACTATTATAATTCACCAGCTATTCTGCTGGGAATTATTCTTAAATACATAAGTCTTTGGACTTTACCATCATAAAAACATCTTATATAAATTAACTTAATTATCAATATTAAAGTAGAGTAAATGTGACCCTTCTATCACGTTCTGAAATCTGGACAATGTAAGCCAGGCGTCAGAGTGGAGGAAGGAGGGCAGCCATTGTGTTGTTTATACTAGACCAGAGGCTCACACGGGAGCAAATTCGGCTCCTGTTAATTTTACTTGGACGTAGTGTTATGGATACCAAAGGTGTACCATCTGTCAACATATCAAGTTAAGTGTTCTTTCCGAAACCCATTATCTATCATTAGTGGCCATTAATGTCATTATATAGGGTGACCCGGTTAGAACGCGAAATCGCCTCATACTAAAGGTAATTAAGCCAGGTCTTCATGTTCCATGTACAGTTTTCTCTGAAATACTTGTCATATATAGGATTCTGGCTTCACAGCTAGCGCACTTTTGACAGGTCAAGACGAGGATGCAAGATTATGTGCACCAGTTACTGGGTGATAGAAGCTACCTCAAAGAGGATAATTTGGTGTCTACACTCTAGTTATACCTGGTGGACTAACCTGCTGTACTATAAGAGAAGGAACCTCATCAATGTATGTAGCTATTACTGTAGTTTGATTGGCTGCATATATATTAATTTAATAAACCCCTCCTAATGTGTAGAGGATCGATTTGTGAGATTATGAGATTATTGCAGAAATACAGTCCACTTAACATTATACAAATTGCTATCGAAGTATATAAATTAACGTAAATATAAACTCATATAAATTAAATAAATATAAATCTCACAGGTCGGTTCCCACAGGTGTTGGGAGTGGTGGTGGTGTTGGGAGTGGTGGTGGTGTTGGGAGTGGTGGTGGTGTTGGGAGTTGTGGTGGTGTTGGGAGTGGTGGTGGTGTTGGGAGATGTGGTGGTGTTGGGAGTGGTGTTGGTGTTGGGAGTGGTGTTGGTGTTGGGAGTGGTTTTAGTGTTGGGAGTGGTGGTGGTGTTGGGAGTGGTTGTGGTGTTGGGAGTGGTGGTGGTGTTGGGAGTGGTTGTGGTGTTGGGAGTGGTGGTGGATTTGGGAGTGGTGGTGATGTTGGGAGTGATGGTGGTGTTGGGAGTGGTGGTGGTTTTGGGAGTGGTGGTGGTGTTGGGAGTGGTGGTGGTGTTGGGAGTGGTCGTGGTGTTGGGAGTGGTGTTGGTGTTGGGAGTGGTAGTAGTGTTGGGAGAGGTGTTGGTGTTGGTGTTGGGAGTGGTGGTGGTGTTGGGAGTGGTGTTGGTGTTGGGAGTGGTGGTGGTGTTTGGAGTGATGGTGGTGTTGGGAGTGGTGGTGGTGTTGGGAGTTGTGTTGGTGTTGGTGTTGGGAGTGATGGTGGTGTTGGGAGTGGTGTTGGTGTTGGTGTTGGGAGTGGTGGTGGTGTTGGGAGTGGTGGTGGTGGTGTTGGGAGTTGTGGTGGTGTTGGGAGTTGTGTTGGTGTTGGTGTTGGGAGTGGTGTTGATGTTGGGAGTGGTGTTAGTGTTGGGAGTGGTGTTGGTGTTGGGAGTGGTGGTGGTGTTGGGAGTGGTGGTGGTGTTGGGAGTTGTGATGGCGTTGGGAGATGTGGTGGTGTTGGGAGTGGTGTTAGTGTTGGGAGTGGTGGTGGTGTTGGGAGTGGTGGTGGTGTTGAGAGTGATGTTGGTGTTGGTGTTGGGAGTGGTGGTGGTGTTGGGAGTAATGGTGGTGTTGGGAGTGGTTGTGGTGTTGGGAGTGGTGTTGGTGTTGGTGTTGGGAGTGGTGGTTCTGTTGGGAGTGGTGGTGGGGTTGGGAGTGGTGGTGGTGTTGGGAGATGTGGTGGTGTTGGGAGTGGTGTTGGTGTTGGGAGTGGTGGTGGTGTTGGGAGTGGTGGTGGTGTTGAGAGTGGTGTTGGTGTTGGTGTTGGGAGTAATGGTGGTGTTGGGAGTGGTTGTGGTGTTGGGAGTGGTGGTGGTGTTGGGAGTGGTGGTGGTGTTGGGAGTGGTGGTGGTGTTGGGAGTGGTGGTGGTGTTGGGAGTGGTGGTGGTGTTGGGAGTGGTGGTGGTGCTGGGAGTGGTGGTGGTGTTGGGAGTGGTGGTGGTGTTGGGAGTGATGGTGGTGTTGGGAGTGGTGGTGGTTTTGGGAGTGGTGGTGGTGTTGGGAGTGGTGTTGGTGTTGGGAGTGGTAGTAGTGTTGGGAGAGGTGTTGGTGTTGGGAGTAGTGGTGATGTTGGGAGTGGTGTTGGTGTTGGGAGTGGTGGTGGTGTTTGGAGTGATGGTGGTGTTGGGAGTGGTGGTGGTGTGGGGAGTGGTGTTGGTGTTGGTGTTGGGAGTGGTGGTGGTGTTGGGAGTGGTGGTGGTGTTGGGAGTGGTGGTGGTGTTGGGAGTGGTGTGTTGTTGGGAGTGGTGTTGGTGTTGGGAGTGGTGTTGGTGTTGGGAGTGGTGTTGGTGTTGGGAGTGGTGGTGGTGTTGGGAGTGGTGGTGGTGTTGGGAATGGTGGTGGTGTTGGGAGTGGTGGTGGTGTTGGGAGTTGTGATGGTGTTGGGAGATGTGGTGGTGTTGGGAGTGGTGTTAGTGTTGGGAGTGGTGGTGGTGTTGGGAGTGGTGGTGGTGTTGAGAGTGGTGTTGGTGTTGGTGTTGGGAGTGGTGGTGGTGTTGGGAGTAATGGTGGTGTTGGGAGTGGTTGTGGTGTTGGGAGTGGTGTTGGTGTTGGTGTTGGGAGTGGTGGTGGTGTTGGGAGTGGTGGTGGGGTTGGGAGTGGTGGTGGTGTTGGGAGATGTGGTGGTGTTGAGAGTGGTGTTGGTGTTGGTGTTGGGATTGGTTGTGGTGTTGGGAGTGGTGGTGGTGTTGGGAGTGGTTGTGGTGTTGGTGCTGGGAGTGGTGGTGGTGTTGGGAGTGGTGGTGGTGTTGGGAGTGGTGTTGGTGTTGGGAGTGGTGTTGGTGTTGGGAGTGGTGGTGGTGTTGGGAGTGGTGGGGGTGTTGGGAGTGGTGTTAGTGTTGGGAGTGGTGTTGGTGTTGGTGTTGGGAGTGGTGTTAGTGTTGGGAGTGGTGGTGGTGTTGGGAGTGGTGGTGGTTTTGGGAGTGGTGTTGGTGTTGGGAGTGGTGTTAGTGTTGGGAGTGGTGGTGGTGTTGGGAGTGGTGGTGGTTTTGGGAGTGGTGGTGGTGTTGGGAGGGGTGTTGGTGTTGGGAGTGGTTGTGGTGTTGGGAGTGTTGGTGGTGTTGGGAGTGGTGTTGGTGTTGGTGTTGGGAGTGGTGGTGGTGTTGGGTGTGGTGGTGGTGTTGGGAGTGGTGGTGGTGTTGGGAGTGGTGTTGTTGTTGGGAGTGGTGGTGGTGTTGGAAGTGGTGTTGGTGTTGGGAGTAGTGTTGGTGTTGGGAGTGGTGGTGGTGTTGGGAGTGGTGGTGGTGTTGGGAGTGGTGGTGGTGTTGGGAGTTGTGGTGGTGTTGGGAGTGGTGGTGGTGTTGGGAGATGTGGTGGTGTTGGGAGTGGTGTTGGTGTTGGGAGTGGTGGTGGTGTTGGGAGTGGTTGTGGTGTTGAGAGTGGTGTTGGTGTTGGGAGTGGTGGTGGTGTTGGGAGTGGTGGTAGTGTTGGTGTTGGGAGTGGTTTTAGTGTTGAGAGTGGTGGTGTTGTTGGAAGGGGTGTTGGTGTTGGGAGTAGTGTTGGTGTTGGGAGTGGTGGTGGTGTTGGGAGTGGTGGTGGTGTTGGGAGTGGTGGTGGTGTTGGGAGTTGTGGTGGTGTTGGGAGTGGTGGTGGTGTTGGGAGATGTGGTGGTGTTGGGAGTGGTGTTGGTGTTGGGAGTGGTGTTGGTGTTGGGAGTGGTTTTAGTGTTGGGAGTGGTGGTGGTGTTGGGAGTGGTTGTGGTGTTGGGAGTGGTGGTGGTGTTGGGAGTGGTTGTGGTGTTGGGAGTGGTGGTGGATTTGGGAGTGGTGGTGGTGTTGGGAGTGATGGTGGTGTTGGGAGTGGTGGTGGTTTTGGGAGTGGTGGTGGTGTTGGGAGTGGTGGTGGTGTTGGGAGTGGTCGTGGTGTTGGGAGTGGTGTTGGTGTTGGGAGTGGTAGTAGTGTTGAGAGAGGTGTTGGTGTTGGTGTTGGGAGTGGTGGTGGTGTTGGGAGTGGTGTTGGTGTTGGGAGTGGTGGTGGTGTTTGGAGTGATGGTGGTGTTGGGAGTGGTGGTGGTGTTGGGAGTTGTGTTGGTGTTGGTGTTGGGAGTGGTGGTGGTGTTGGGAGTGGTGTTGGTGTTGGTGTTGGGAGTGGTGGTGGTGTTGGGAGTGGTGGTGGTGTTGGGAGTGGTGGTGGTGGTGTTGGGAGTGGTGGTGGTGTTGGGAGTTGTGTTGGTGTTGGTGTTGGGAGTGGTGTTGATGTTGGGAGTGGTGCTGGTGTTGGGAGTGGTGTTGGTGTTGGGAGTGGTGGTGGTGTTGGGAGTGGTGGTGGTGTTGGGAGTTGTGATGGCGTTGGGAGATGTGGTGGTGTTGGGAGTGGTGTTAGTGTTGGGAGTGGTGGTGGTGTTGGGAGTGGTGGTGGAGTTGAGAGTGATGTTGGTGTTGGTGTTGGGAGTGGTGGTGGTGTTGGGAGTAATGGTGGTGTTGGGAGTGGTTGTGGTGTTGGGAGTGGTGTTGGTGTTGGTGTTGGGAGTGGTTGTGGTGTTGGGAGTGGTGTTGGTGTTGGTGTTGGGAGTGGTGGTGGTGTTGGGAGTGGTGGTGGTGTTGGGAGTGGTGTTGGTGTTGGGAGTGGTGTTGGTGTTGGGAGTGGTGGTGGTGTTGGGAGTGGTGGGGGTGTTGGGAGTGGTGTTAGTGTTGGGAGTGGTGTTGGTGTTGGTGTTGGGAGTGGTGTTAGTGTTGGGAGTGGTGGTGGTGTTGGGAGTGGTGGTGGTTTTGGGAGTGGTGTTGGTGTTGGGAGTGGTGTTAGTGTTGGGAGTGGTGGTGGTGTTGGGAGTGGTGGTGGTTTTGGGAGTGGTGGTGGTGTTGGGAGGGGTGTTGGTGTTGGGAGTGGTTGTGGTGTTGGGAGTGGTGGTGGTGTTGGGAGTGGTGTTGGTGTTGGTGTTGGGAGTGGTGGTGGTGTTGGGTGTGGTGGTGGTGTTGGGAGTGGTGGTGGTGTTGGGAGTGGTGTTGTTGTTGGGAGTGGTGGTGGTGATGGAAGTGGTGTTGGTGTTGGGAGTAGTGTTGGTGTTGGGAGTGGTGGTGGTGTTGGGAGTGGTGGTGGTGTTGGGAGTGGTGGTGGTGTTGGGAGTTGTGGTGGTGTTGGGAGTGGTGGTGGTGTTGGGAGATGTGGTGGTGTTGGGAGTGGTGTTGGTGTTGGGAGTGGTGGTGGTGTTGGGAGTGGTTGTGGTGTTGAGAGTGGTGTTGGTGTTGGGAGTGGTGGTGGTGTTGGGAGTGGTGGTAGTGTTGGTGTTGGGAGTGGTTTTAGTGTTGAGAGTGGTGGTGGTGTTGGAAGGGGTGTTGGTGTTGGGAGTAGTGTTGGTGTTGGGAGTGGTGGTGGTGTTGGGAGTGGTGGTGGTGTTGGGAGTGGTGGTGGTGTTGGGAGTTGTGGTGGTGTTGGGAGTGGTGGTGGTGTTGGGAGATGTGGTGGTGTTGGGAGTGGTGTTGGTGTTGGGAGTGGTGTTGGTGTTGGGAGTGGTTTTAGTGTTGGGAGTGGTGGTGGTGTTGGGAGTGGTTGTGGTGTTGGGAGTGGTGGTGGTGTTGGGAGTGGTTGTGGTGTTGGGAGTGGTGGTGGATTTGGGAGTGGTGGTGGTGTTGGGAGTGATGGTGGTGTTGGGAGTGGTGGTGGTTTTGGGAGTGGTGGTGGTGTTGGGAGTGGTGGTGGTGTTGGGAGTGGTCGTGGTGTTGGGAGTGGTGTTGGTGTTGGGAGTGGTAGTAGTGTTGGGAGAGGTGTTGGTGTTGGTGTTGGGAGTGGTGGTGGTGTTGGGAGTGGTGTTGGTGTTGGGAGTGGTGGTGGTGTTTGGAGTGATGGTGGTGTTGGGAGTGGTGGTGGTGTTGGGAGTTGTGTTGGTGTTGGTGTTGGGAGTGGTGGTGGTGTTGGGAGTGGTGTTGGTGTTGGTGTTGGGAGTGGTGGTGGTGTTGGGAGTGGTGGTGGTGTTGGGAGTGGTGGTGGTGGTGTTGGGAGTGGTGGTGGTGTTGGGAGTTGTGTTGGTGTTGGTGTTGGAAGTGGTGTTGATGTTGGGAGTGGTGTTAGTGTTGGGAGTGGTGTTGGTGTTGGGAGTGGTGGTGGTGTTGGGAGTGGTGGTGGTGTTGGGAGTTGTGATGGCGTTGGGAGATGTGGTGGTGTTGGGAGTGGTGTTAGTGTTGGGAGTGGTGGTGGTGTTGGGAGTGGTGGTGGTGTTGAGAGTGATGTTGGTGTTGGTGTTGGGAGTGGTGGTGGTGTTGGGAGTAATGGTGGTGTTGGGAGTGGTTGTGGTGTTGGGAGTGGTGTTGGTGTTGGTGTTGGGAGTGGTGGTTCTGTTGGGAGTGGTGGTGGGGTTGGGAGTGGTGGTGGTGTTGGGAGATGTGGTGGTGTTGGGAGTGGTGTTGGTGTTGGGAGTGGTGGTGGTGTTGGGAGTGGTGGTGGTGTTGAGAGTGGTGTTGGTGTTGGTGTTGGGAGTAGTGGTGGTGTTGGGAGTGGTTGTGGTGTTGGGAGTGGTGTTGGTGTTGGTGTTGGGATTGGTTGTGGTGTTGGGAGTGGTGGTGGTGTTGGGAGTGGTTGTGGTGTTGGTGCTGGGAGTGGTGGTGGTGTTGGGAGTGGTGGTGGTGTTGGGAGTGGTGTTGGTGTTGGGAGTGGTGTTGGTGTTGGGAGTGGTGGTGGTGTTGGGAGTGGTGGGGGTGTTGGGAGTGGTGTTGGTGTTGGGAGTGGTTGTGGTGTTGGGAGTGGTGGTGGTGTTGGGAGTGGTGGTGGTGTTGGGAGTGGTGGGGGTGTTGGGAGTGGTGTTAGTGTTGGGAGTGGTGTTGGTGTTGGGAGTGGTGTTAGTGTTGGGAGTGGTGGTGGTGTTGGGAGTGGTGGTGGTTTTGGGAGTGGTGTTGGTGTTGGGAGTGGTGTTGGTGTTGGGAGTGGTGGGGGTGTTGGGAGTGGTGTTAGTGTTGGGAGTGGTGTTGGTGTTGGGAGTGGTGTTAGTGTTGGGAGTGGTGGTGGTGTTGGGAGTGGTGGTGGTTTTGGGAGTGATGTTGGTGTTGGGAGTGGTGTTAGTGTTGGGAGTGGTGGTGGTGTTGGGAGTGGTGGTGGTTTTGGGAGTGGTTGTGGTGTTGGGAGTGGTGTTGGTGTTGGGAGTGGTTGTGGTGTTGGGAGTGGTGGTGGTGTTGGGAGTGGTGGTGGTGTTGGGAGTGGTGTTGGTGTTGGGAGTGGTGGTGGTGTTGGGAGTGGTGGTGGTGTTGGAAGTGGTTGGGAGTTACAAGTAGAATGTTGGGTTTCAAGATAAAACAAGTTTATTTTCTGCCTAAAACACTAATACGCTTTAGTTTGGGCAAGATCTGGGAAAAACCTTAAAGACTAAGAATTAAGACTGATTGAGATGAACAGCATTAACTGAACTGACGTATGTTGACATTTAGGAGATAAGGTAAGTTACAAGGAGTTGAGTATGTAAAACTTAGTTGCTTTTCTCTTAAATTGGATGATAGAGGGGAAGTCTTTAACGTCATTAGGAATACATAATCACATACATACATACATACTTACTTATACATACATATATATGTTTATTTATATATATGCAAGAAGGTACATTGGGATTGTGAGGATACATAGCATAGTAATTACATTCTAGTAAAACCACTAGTACGTGCAGCGTTACAGGCAGGTCCTTTATCTAAGAAAATTTTAAGTAGGAAAATACTTACAAAATTTATAAAAATTATAACAGGTACATAGCATGAAAAAAATAAAAGATGAGAGAAATTAGTTGGTATATTAAAGCACATGGCTAGCTCAGTTTGATTGCAATGACAGCTTGAATGGTAGTTTAACAGAAATTAATAGGCTCAATACAGCATACGGCTAGCACATAAAAGAAGACAGCAATGAACACAATGATAAAGTTGTTTGGATTAAGTACATAAAGATTGGAAGATTAGGTGACACTAGATAGAGAGCAAATTTAAAGCTCAGTGTAGCAAACCACGAAGATGAAATTAGGTACTTTTTGGATTTGTTTTTGAATGAGGCAAAAGTTTGACAGTTTTTCAATTCATTAGGGAGTGAGTTCCATAGACTAGGTCCCCTTTTTTTGCATAAAGTGTTTACACAGATTAAGTTTGACCCTGGGGATATCAAAGAGATATTTATTTCTGGTGTGGTGATAATGGGTCCTATTACATCTGTCCAGGGAGAGTTTCAGAGCATGGTTTGCATTTAAATTAAGAACAGGGTTTTGTAAATGTAGTTGACACAAGAGAATGTGTGGAAGGAGTTAATATTTAGCATGTTAAGGGATTTAAACAAAGGGGCTAATTGTTGTCTGAAAGCAGAGTTTGATATTATTCTGATAGCAGTTTTTTGCTGGGTGATGATGGGCTTGAGGTGGTTTGCAGTGGTAGACCCCCATGCACAGATATCATAATTAAGATAGGGGTAGATTAGTGCATAATATAGTGAGAGGAGAGCAGAATTAGGAACATAATATTTGATTTTCGAGAGTATACCATCTGTGTTGGAGACTTTCTTAGTTATGTATTGAATGTAGGTGCTGAAGATGAGTCTCTTGTCGAGTCTCTTGGTGAATCTCTTGAAGTTGAGTCATATACATACATACATACATACATACATACATACATACATACATACATACATACATACATACATACATACATACATACGTACATGCATGCATACACATACCTGTATACATACATACGAAGCTGGAAAAAGTTCAGAGGTATGCCACTAGACTAGTCCCAAACTAAGAGCGATGAGTTATGAGGACAGACTACGTGACCTGCACCTCACGTCGCTGGAAGACAGAAGAGCTAGGGGAGACATGATCACCACATACAAAATTCTCAGGGGAATTGACAGGCTCCCACACCCCCACGTTGACCGCAGAACGTCTAAGGTTACCTGCCACTCTCGCTTACAAAGTGTATCCCACACACACACACACACACACACACACACACACACACACACACACACACACACACACACACACACACACACAAACAGGGAACCGGCCGGCCGAGCGGACAGCACGCTGTACACGTGATCCTGTGTTCCCGGGCTCGAATCTGGGCGCCGGCGAAAACGATGGGCAGAATTTCTTTCACCCTATGCCCCTGTTACCTAGTCGTAAATAGGTACCTGGGAGTTAGTCAGCTGTCACGGGCTGCTTCTTGGGGTGAGTGTGTGTGGTGTGGGAGAGAGAGAGAGAGAGAGAGAGAGAGAGAGAGAGAGAGAGAGAGAGAGAGAGAGAGAGAGAGAGAGAGAGAGAGAGAGAGAGAGAGAGAGAGAGAGAGAGGGAGAGGAGAGAGAGAGAGAGAGAGAGAGAGAGAGAGAGAGAGAGAGAGAGAGAGAGAGAGAGAGAGAGAGAGAGAGAGAGAGAGAGAGAGAGAGAGAGAGAGAGAGAGAGAGAGAGAGAGAGAGAGAGAGAGAGAGAGAGAGAGAGAGAGAGAGAGAGAGAGAGAGAGGAGAGAGAGAGGAGAGAGAGAGAGAGAGAGAGAGAGAGAGAGAGAGAGAGAGAGAGAGAGAGAGAGAGAGAGAGAGAGAGAGAGAGAGAGAGAGAAAGAGAGAGAGAAAGAGAGAGATACAGTGTGAGTGGGAGAGTGAGAGGGGAGAGGGAGAGGAGGAGGGTGGCTGAGAGTAGTATGATCAAACACCATGGTGCCAAATCCTCTTTGTGATACACGTGTGTGTGTGTGTGGACAGTTTGAGAAGGGGTGGTGACTCAATGTCTTGAGGTGAGGAGTTGGAGGTAGCCTGTGTGTTTATGTGTATGTCCGAAAGAGCCGAAAGAGCATAGCTCAAGCCCCGCAAGCACAACTAGCTGAATAAAACTAGGTGAATACACAAACACCCACACACACACACACACACACACACACACAGGCGTAGAGTCCTACATGTCGATGTTTGCGGATGACGCAAAGTTGATGAGAAGAGTTGTGACAGATGAGGATTGCAGGATCCTCCAAGAGGACCTGAACAGGTTGCAGAGATGGTCAGAGAAATGGCTACTGGAATTCAACACGAGCAAATGTAAAGTTATGGAAATGGGACTAGGAGATAGGAGACCAAAGGAACAGTACACAATGAAGGGGAACAGCCTACCTGTAACGACGCGTGAAAGAGACCTGGGGGTGGACGTAACACCTAATCTATCTCCTGAGGCACATATAAATAGGATAACGACAGCAGCGTACTCTACACTGGCAAAAGTTAGAACATCATTCAGAAACCTAAGTAAGGAGGCATTTAGGGCGCTTTACACTGCCTACGTAAGGCCAGTCTTAGAGTATGCCGCCTCATCATGGAGTCCCCATCTGAAGAAGCATATAATGAAACTAGAAAAGGTTCAGAGGTTTGCAACGAGACTCATCCCAGAGCTACGAGGGATGGGGTATGAGGAGCGCCTGAGGGAACTGTGCCTTACGACACTAGAAAGAAGAAGGGAGAGGGGGGACATGATAGGAACGTATAAGATACTCAGAGGGATTGACAGAGTGGACATAGACGAAATGTTCACACGGAATAGTAACAGAACGAGGGGACATGGATGGACGCTTGAAACTCAGATGAGTCACAGAGATGTTAGGAAGTTTTCTTTTAGTGTGAGAGTAGTGGGAAAATGGAATGCACTTCAGGAACAGATTGTGGAAGCAAATACTATTCATAATTTTAAAACCAGGTATGATAGGGAAATGGGACAGGAGTCATTGCTGTAAACAACCGATGCTCGAAAGGCGGGATCCAAGAGTCAATGCTCGATCCTGCAGACACAACTAGGTGAGTACAACTAGGTGAGTACACACACACACACACACACACACACACACACACACACACACACACACACACACACACACACACACACACACACATACACACATACACACACACTCACATGTATCAGATTCTTAGCATACAACATTTATGATTTACCAATTTGTTTTACTACATAGACTCTCAATTTCACAATATTGTAAAAACTTGGAACTTAAAATTTGTCAATCTATTTCATAAATTGATAACTTTGTTAATTATAAATTAATCATTAATTTATTCACTTATATATTTTCACATTAATATTAGCTATTGTATAGTCTTTTTTGTTACAATATTCCAGCATTGTTAATGGACTCTATAGCTTTAAGCTCGTACATCTGCGTCTCCAGTCCATATTTGTCTGTTCCAATTGTTTATATTGCGGTAGTGGACCCCATACCCATCCTGTGGGGGGTAGTGGACCCCCATACCCATCTTGTGGGTGGTAGTGGACCCCCATACCCATCCTGTGGGGGGTAGTGGACCCCCATACCCATCCTGTGGGCGGTAGTGGACCCCATACCCATCCTGTGGGCGGTAGTGGACCCCATACCCATCCTGTGGGCGGTAGTGGACCCCATACCCATCATGTGGGTGGTAGTGGACCCCATACCTATCCTGCGGGTGGTAGTGAACCCCATACCCTTCCTGTGGGTCGTAGTGGACCCCATACCCATCTTGTGGGTGGTAGTGAACCTAATACCCATCTTGTGGGGGAGGGAAGGTAGTGGACCCCATACCCATCCTGCGAGTGATAGTGGACCCCCATACCCATCTTGTGGGTGGAAGTGGACCCCATACCCATCCTGCAGGTGTTAGTGGACCCCAATACCCATCTTGTGGGTGGAAGTGGACCCCATACCCATCCTGCGGGTGTTAGTGGACCCCAATACCCATCTTGTATGGGGATGTGGACCCCATACCCATCCTGCGGGTGGTAGTGGACCCCATACCACTCTTGTGGGGTGTTAGTTGACCCCATACCCATCTTTATTGGGAAGTGGACCCCATACCCACAGTGTGGAAGGTAGCGGACCCCATACCCATCTTGAGGGTGATAGTGGACCCCATACCCACAGTGTGGGAGGTAGTGGACCCCATACCCATCTTGAGGGTGATAGTGGACCCCATACCAATCCTGCGGGTGGTAGTGGACCTCATACCCATCATGTGGGTGGTAGTGGACCCCCATACCCATCTTGTATGCGGAAATGGACCCCATACCCATATTGTGGGTGGTAGGGGACCCCATACCCATCTTGTGGGGGTAGTAGACCCCATACCCATCCTGCGGGTGGTAGTGAACTCCATACCCATCTTGTATGTGTTAGTGGACCCCATACCCATCTTGTGGGGGGGGGGTAATGGACCCCATTCCTATCCTGTGGGTGGTAGTTGACCCCGGACCCTACACACGTCCTTTGGGTGGTAGTGGACCCCATACCCATCTTGTGGGTGATAATGTACCCCATACCCATCCTGTGGACGGTAGTGGACCCAATACCCATCCTGTGGGTGGCAGTTGACCCCATACCTATCCTGTGGGTGGTAGTGACCCCATAGCCATCCTGTAGGCGGCAGTGGACCTATACTCATCCTGTGGTCGGTCCTGAACCCCCATTCGCATCCTGCGGGTGGAAGTGGACCCCAAACCCATCATGTGGGTGGTAGTGACCCCATAGATATCCTGTAGGCAGTAGTGGACCCCCATGCCCATCCTTTGGGCGGTAGTGACCCCATACCTATCATGTGGGTGGTAGTGGCCCCATCCATACCCATCCTGTGAGTGGTTGTCGACCCAATACCCATCATGTGGGCGGTAGTGGACCGCACACCCATCCTGTTGGCGGTAGTGGACCCATACTCATTTTGTGGGCGGTAGTGGCGCATATACCTATCCTGTGGATGGACATGACCCCATTACCCACCCTGTGGGCGGTAGTGGACCCCCATGCCCATCCCGTGGATGGTAGTGGTCCCCAAAGCCATCCTGTCGGCGGTAGTGGACCTTCCTGTGGATGATTGTGGTCCCCAAACCCATCATGTGGGTGGCAGTTTACCCCATGCCTATCCTGTGGGCGGTACTTGACCCCATAAGCAAGTTGTGGGCGGTAATGAACCTAATACCCACCCTGAGGGCGTTAGTGGACCCCATACGGGTCATTTTGGGTGGTAGTTAACCCCCTTACCTATCCTGTGGGCGGTAGTAGACGCGATACTATGGTGTATGGTGCCTATTAATCTTGTCTAAGTTACCAATCAAGCTGTCAATGCAATCAATCAGAGCTACCAATGTGCTACTAGTATAGTACTACTTAGTATATTACTACTAGTATACTACTTAGTATACCTACTAATCTCCTCTATCTCATTTTTCTTTTTTCTTGCAATGTATCTTTTATCATTTTATTAATTCTGCTTGAATTTACCTACTTGAAATTATCTGTTAGATTAAGGACCTGCCCGAAACGCTGCGCGTACTAGTGGCTTTACAAGATTGTAAATACCATGCTATGTATCCTCACAAACCCAATGTACCTTCTTGTATATAAATAAATAAATAAATAAATAAATACTCATCCTGTCGGCGGTAATTAAGCATATACCCATTCTTTGGACGGTACTGTACCCTATTCTCATGCTGTGGGCGACAATGGAGGCCATACCCATCCTGTGGGCGGTAGTAGACAATTTTCATCCTGTGGATGATTGTGGACCCCATACCCATCCTGTGGGCGGTATAGTGGACGCCAAACACACATCCTTTGAGCGGAAGTGGAACATATACCCTTCCAGTGGGCAGTAGTGGATCCCATACCCATCCTGCATGCGGTAGTGGACGCCATATTCATCCTGTGGGCAGTAGTGGACCCCATGCTCATCCTGTAGATGATAGTGGTCGTCAAACCCATCCTATGGGCAGTTGTGGACCCCATACCCATCCTGCAGGCGGTAGTGGACCCCCATACCCATCCTGCAGGCAGTAGTGGACCCCCATACCCATCCTGTATAGTACTCACCTAATTGTGCTTGCGGGGATTGGGTTCTGGCTCTTTGGTCCCGCCTCTCAACCGTCAATCAACTGATGTACAGATTCCTGAGCCTACTGGGCTCTATCATATCTATATTTGAAACTGCGTATGGAGTCAGCCTCCACCACATCACTTCCTAGTGCATTCCATTTACTATCTACTCTGACACTGAAAAAGTTTTTTCTAATGTCTCTGCGGCTGATTTGGGTACTCAGCTTCCACCTGTGTCCCCATGTGCGTGTGCCACCCGTGTTAAATAATCCATCCTTGTCCACCCCTGTCAATTCCCCTGAGAATTTTGTATGTTGTGATCATGTCGCCACTAGCTCTTCTGTCTTCCAGCTACGTGAGATGCAGGTCACGTAGTCTGTCCTCATTACTCATGCCTCTTAGTTCTAGGACTTGTCTAGTGGCATACCTCTGAACTTTTTCCAGCTTCGTCTTGTGCTTGACTAGATACGGGTTCCATGCTGGGGCTGCATACTCCAGGATTGGCCTTACATATGTGGTATACAAGGTTCTGAAGGATTCCTTACACAGGTTTCTGAAAGCAGTTCTGATGCTAGCCAGCCTCGCATAGGCCGCTGATGTTATTCTTTTGATGTGGGCTTCAGGAGACAGGTTTGGCGTGATATCAACTCCCAGATCTTTCTCTCTGTCCGTTTCGTGAAGGACTTCATCTCCCATTCGGTATCCAGTGACTGGCCTCCTAGTTCCTCCTCCTAGTTTCATTACCTTACATTTACTTGGGTTGAATTTTAGGAGCCATTTGTCGGACCATTCCTTCAGTTTGTCTAGGTCATCTTGTAGCCTCATACTATCCTCCTCTGTCCTGATCCTCCTCATAATTTTTGCATCATCAGCAAACATCGAGAGGAACGAGTCAATTCCTTCTGGGAGATCATTTACGTATATCAGAAACTGTATAGTTCCAGGGACTGATCACTGTGGGGCTCCACTGGTGACTCCCCGCAATTCCGAGACCTCACCCCTCACGGTAACTCGCTGTCTCCTGTTGCTTAGGTACTCTCTTATCCAGTGGAGTACCTTTCCTTTCACTCCTGCCTGCTTCTCCAGTTTGTGCACTAGTCTCTTATGTGGTACTGTGTCAAAAGTTTTCTGGCAGTCCAGAAATATGCAGTCTGCCCAGCCCTCTCTCTCTCTTGCCTGATTTTTGTTGTCTGGTCATAGAACTCAATCCTGTTAGGCATGATTTGCAATCTCTGAACCCATGCTGATGTTGTGTTTCATGTTCTTTTGCTCCAGATGTTCCACTTGCTTTTTTCGCACAATCTTTTCTATCATCTTGCATGGAATGTAAGTTATGGACACTGGCTTGTAGTTCAGTGCCTCCTGCCTATCACCCTTCTTGTATATTGGGACTACGTTGGCCGTCTTCCAAATTTTTGGCAGTTCACCTGTTACCAGTGACTTCTTGTACACCATGGAAAGTGGTAGGCACAGAGCATCTGCTCCTTCCTTTAGAATCCATGGTGAGATTCCATCCGGGCCTATAGCCTTTGTCACGTCCAAATCTAGCAGATGCTTCCTCATCTCCCCACTGGTAATCACAAACTCCTCTAGTGGTGTCTGGGTTGATGTTCCTTCCCTTATTTCGAGGACTTCTCCTTGCTCTGAGGTGAAGACTTCCTGGAATTTCTTATTGAGTTCCTCGCACACTTCCTTGTCCTTTTTAGTGAATCTTTCTGCCCCTATCCTCAGTTTCATCACCTGTTCCTTCACTGTTGTTTTCCTCCTGATGTGGCTATGCAGCAGTTTGGGTTGAGTCTTTGCCTTGCTCGCTGTGTCATTTTCATATTGCCTCTCCTGCCTCTCTTCTCACCCTGACGTATTCATTGCTGGCGCTCTGGTATCTTTCTCTGCTCTCTAGTGTTCTGTTGTTTTTATAGTTTCTTCACGCCATTTTACTTAACTGCTTTGCTAGCTTGCAACTCTGAGTAAACCATGGGCTTTTCATCTCTATTTCATTTTTTTCCTTTTGGACTGGGACGAACTTGTCTGCTGCCGCCTTACACTTCTGTGTAATGTAGTCCATCATGTCTTGAACCGTTTTTCCTCTGAGCTCTGTTTCCCAAGCTATTTCAGTTAGGAATTTTCTCATCTCATAGTTTCTCTTCCGGAATGCCGGCCTCTTGTTTTCTGGTCCCTTCCTTGAGTACATTAACCCTTCTTCGACCAAATATTCAAACAACAGTACACTGTGATCACTCATACCCCCGAGGGCTTCCAGACCGATTTCCCTTATATAGGTCGAGTCTTGCTGGTTCATCATTGCCTCTCATTCTCGTGGGACCCTTGACATGCTGACTTAAAAAGTTTCTAGTCGTCACCTCTAGCAGTTTCGCTCCCCATGTTTCCTCACCTCCATGTGGTTCTCTGTTTTCCCAGTCTATCCTTCCATGATTAAAGTCCTCCATGCTGAGCAGATGGGGTCGATTTCTACAGGCAGCAGCGGCTGCTCTCTCAATGATAATGTTAACTGCCATGTTGTTTCTGTCATACTCTTGCCTGGGTCTTCTTTCATTTTGTGGTGGGTTATATATCACTGCTACTACTACTCTTCGTGCTCGCATCGTCATGGTGCCTGTTATGAAGTCTCAGAACACTTCGCTGCCCGGAATAACCATCTCCTCGAAACTCCATTCCTTTCTCATCAGTAGAGCCATTCCGCCTCCTCCCCTTCCTTCCCTCTCTTTCCTTATTACAGTGTAGTCCTGGGGGAAACACCGCATTCGTTATGATTCCTGAGAGTTTTGTTTCTGTAAGTCCAATTACATCTGGGTTTACTTCTTGCTTTGTTTTTAATCCCATCTATGTTCGAGTACCTAACCTAACTCTCTTCTGTCCATTCTCAGTTTCTGTTGATTCCACTGGAGTTGGGGGGTAAGGGATGCCTGGGATGGGTGAACCTAGGAAGGAGAGCCTGGGGGGTCTGGGGTGTGAGGGGGGCTGGGAGGATCTGGAACAAGGGGGGCTAGGGGGTCTGACGTGATGCGGCTAAGGGGATCCGGGGTTGCGGGGTTAGTTGGGGCAAGGGATGGGGGAGCTGGAGGGACATGTGGTGGTGTGGTGGAAGGTCACGGGTTGGAGTGTGCAGGGTAGACTGGGGTGAGTTAACAGGGTGGTCAGGGGTTGGGGAGGGGAGGGGTGCCTGGGGAGGGGGGGGCCATGAGGGAGGGGGGTGGGGTTAATGGGAAGGGCACAGGCTGGAGAAACAGGGAAGGGCATGGGGTGCAGGAACAGAGAGGGTCTGGGGTAGGGGTTGGGGAAGAAAAAGGGCATGGGGGATTCTGGGGTCAGGGAACATGTGGGCATGATCTGAAGGGGGACTTTACTGTCTGGGGAGGTGAAAGTAATTGGTGGGGGATGGTTGAGGGGTTGGTTGGTGGGAGGCTTCTGTTACAATTCTCCCTATGGGTACTGGCCTACTGGTGGGGGGATTCCCACTCCCCTCTGAGGTTCCTCGAGACACTGAGCTGAGACCTGTGGCTCCCATATCCCCACTCCTTTCTCTGCGTCTCCTCCTTGCTTCTGCAGCCTTCCTTCTCTCCTCCCTTGTCATGTCCCTTTGCAGAAAGACGTCCTCGTATCCCCCTAACCTCACAAGTCTGCTCTTCCTGGATAGGATTTTCTCCTTTGTTGCCTCGTTCATGAGCGCTACCTTTATCAATCGTTTCCTTTCCTTCTTGTAGATGCCCAGCCTGAAAACCTTCTCTATGTTGCTATTTGCCTCCTCCATATCCAGTCCCTCCAAGATCTCTGTCATGGTTTCTCGGTCCCTCCTCCTCCACTCCTCCCGATTGGATCCCTCTGGTTCCTGTACTCCTAGAACTATAATTGTTCGTTTCCTTTCCAGCATTTGCTTAGTGCATTTTGCAGCTTCCTGTGAGGTAGCTGCTTTCATAGCTGTTGCCCATAGTGGTCCCCATACCCATCCTATGGGCAGTTCATGGGCCCAGACCTATCCTACAAGTGGTATGGGCCCCTTACCCACCTAACAGGTCGTAGTGGACCCGATACCGATCCTACAGTAGGTAGTATACACAGTACCATCCTGTTTGCAGTAGTTTACCTCATAAACATTCCAACGTAACATCGTTTTCTGTTCACGATTCTACAATACTTTCTTTAAAGATGTTTAAAGCACAAACTAGTGTAAATAATAATGATTGTTGCAGCACTTTTATTTTATGTAATGAATTATAGTGCTTATTATAATTTACTAAGAACAACTAATATTTCTCATAACAAAACTACGAGCCTTCAATAGGATGTGACTGATCTGTAATATTCTAAGAGCATGGACAATAGTAGGTAAATTTCACAACCCATGTGGGACCTGAAAACTACAATTTTCATTATAATTGAACCAATCACGACTTTTCTGCTGTCTACGGTGATGGACGGGTACTGTGAGACGTAAATTGGTACGTGAGGAAGAGTTTGGCCTTGAAAAAAATATAACTGGGAATATACCACATATGTACTAATTCATAAGGAAAATATTAACTATTAGCAATAAGTCATATATGTGCCGTCTTGTGCGAGAGCGGGTTGTATAGTGGTGTGGTGAACCCTGTGGTCATGTATGGTGGTGTGGTGAACCCTGTGGTCATGTATGGTGGTGTGGTGAACCCTGTGGTCATGTATGGTGGTGTGGTGAACCCTGTGGTCATGTATGGTGGTGTGGTGAACCCTTCATGTATGGTGGTGTGGTGAACCTTGTGGTCCTGGTTGCTGGAGTGTTGATCTTTGTGGTAGTTTACACTGGCGTTGTGGTTGTAGTTGTTACAACGCCAAAGTAGGGTTAGACAGTGGTTAATAATTGTGTGAAATGTCGGAAGTTCAACATCACTTACAGAGAACAGCAGTAGTTGTAATATATGAAAAACCCTGGACACTATTGTGGCGGAGACTATATATCTGTGGCCGACGTCTACAAATGAGTGTAGAAACACCTTTGTCCCCTTTGGCTGACGTTAAAGACATTACCTATGGACTGGCACATGAAAATTCTTAGCAGAATAGTTACATATTGAATATATACTTTCACTTGAAAAACTATTAATCTTATGTTGAACTTTTATAATAATTTGTGTAAGAAATAACAACAATTAAGATTATCACAGACCTTTTGTTAGACGACAATAACCGGATGACGTTTGATGTACCAATAGCGCTAAACTGGCTGTTAAACCAAGAGCTATTTGCTGCTTGTTTTACCAAAACCTTATGGCACACTGGTTTACCAAAAGCTGTAGGCAGGAGAGTTGCTAAGGATAGTTTGTCTCTAATTACTTATCACTGCACACCAGGCCACACTCTGAATGTAACCAACTGTCACACTTAGGACAAGGCCCTGTGGTCACACTATGGTCATTACCTTCTGGACACCAGGTACAGTGTTTGCAACAGATAAAATCAATGAATGCTGGTAAAACCAAAAGCAAGACACTTCACTACACACGAGAACTGTTAACAGTACACTACTCACAAATACACTGGCGTTAGCGGTGACACCAAATAAGGGCAAACATGTCGCCGCTACGCAGTATCCATATCGAGGTGGACGGAACGTTGAGCGACAAAAAGCGATACCAGTGACAAAAATGTAACTTTCCTTTCTAGATTATCTTACACACTAATAGCACAGATGTGTGGTCTGTGCTCTCTGCTATGTTACTGGTGATATTTATCACACACGACCGGCCTGTGTGTACTCTGTGTTCCTTCTATGTTACTGGTGATATCTATCACACACTACTGAGCCAGCTGTGGAGATATCTACCACACACTACTGGGCCAGCTGTGGTGATATCTATCACACACCACTGGGCCAGCTGTGGTGATATCTATCACACACTACTGGGCCAGCTGTGGAGATATCTATCACACACCACTGGTCCAGCTGTGGTGATATCTATCACACACCACTGGGCCAGCTGTGGAGATATCTATCACACACCACTGGGCCAGCTGTGGAGATATCTATCACACACTACTGGGGCAGCTGTGTGTGCTCTGTGCTCCCTCTATGTTAGTGCAACCCGCTCTCGCTATAACATAGTATCATTGTGGTCAAAGGCTCATAGTTCCTAAGCTGCTAATGTTCATAGTTTATCTGTGGTAGATTTCCAGTTATTTCCCTATCACCAGGCACTAACCCTTCCTCACGCACCATAGTCTGTCTCATAGTACCCGTCTCATCACTGTAGAGAGCATAAGGGTCCGTTTGCTCCTATTTTAAATGATAATTGTATTTTTACAGTGAAACGTCTGATATGAAATTTACGTACTATTTTCCATGTTATTCAAGTATCATGGATACGCTACATCCAATTGAAGGCTCGTAGTTTTGTTTTGAGAAATCTTGGTAGTTCTAAGTAAATTATAATAAGCACTATAAATTATTATATGAAATTGTGGGGTTCTCTCAAATAATTTTTGTTTACAATAGTTTGTGCTTTGAAAATCTGAAGAGAGTGAATTGCAGGAACGTCATAACAAAACGATGTTAAGTTGAAATGTCTATGGGGTACACTACTGAAAACCGGATAGATCTTGGGCCCACAACAAATCACACGATGTTTATGGAGTCCACTACCACCTAAAAGGATAGGTATGTGTTCCACTACCACCTGTAGGTTGGGTATGGGTCCATTACCACCAATAGGATGGGTATGGGGTCCATTACCGCCCCATGCTTGGTATGAGGTGCATTACTGCCCACAGCATGGGCATGGGGTCCACTACCGCCAACAGGAAGGCTATGAGGTCCACTTCCATCCACAGGATGGGTATGAGGTCCACTACCCCAAAGGATGGGTATGCGGTCCACTACCGCCCAGAGGATGAGTGTTTGGGTCCGCCTCCTCCTTCAGAATGAGTATGGGGGTCACAACCACCCACAGGATGGGTATGTGGCCCAATACTGCCCATATATTTTTTAATACAAGAGTTCTTACATTCTTGTACACATTCTTACATACACAGGATAAGTATGGGGTGCACTACCACCCACAGGATGAGTATGCGGGGTCCACTACTGCCCACGGGATTGGACTATCATCTACAGGAAGGATATGGGGTCCACTACCACTAGCAGGATGGATTTAGGGTTCACAACTATTCACACGCTGTGTATGGGGTCCACTATCACCCGTAGGATGGGTATGGGGTCCACTACCACCTGTTGGTTGTGTATGGGGTCAACTACCACCTACAGGATGAGGCTGGAGTTCACTACCGCCCACAGGATGGGTATGGGGTCCACTAGCGCCAACAGGAGGAGTATGGGGTCCACTGCCACCCAAAGGATGAGTATGGGGTCCACTATCACGCACTGGATAGGTATGGGGTTCACTACCATCCACAGGATGAGTAGGGGATCCACTACCACGTATACGATAGGTATGGGGTCCACTACAACCACAGGATGAGTATAGGGTCCACTACTGGTCAGAAAATGAGTGTATGGTCCATCTCTGCCCACAGGATGGGTATGGGGTCCACTGCTCCCATCAGGATGGGTATTGGGTCGATTACCGCCTAGAAAATGGGTGTATGGTTCACTACCGCCTACAGGATTGGTATGGGTCCTGTACCGCCCATGGAATGGGACCCAAGGTGTCCACTACCACCTGTAGATGTTTATTGGGTCCACTACTGCCTACAGGATCAAGTACCGCCCAGTCAAGTACTCTCGGAAACCTGATACATATGTTAACATACTATAGTTACCCATTAAGATTTTTTGGAAAAATGGGAGATTCCGTGGCGTCATCACAACAAGACGTATATTCACAACATGTATATATTAAACTCTAATTATTCCTTTTAACAGAGTCTAGTGTTTAAACTTAATAAAATAGTATTCAATAGGACTGAATAATTATACCATACACCAGAAAATATAGCTTGCCTCCCTAGCCCTTAAGACAGAGTAGGAACCAGCAGAGTACTGGAACAAAACATTGTTGGAACACTCCCTCAAGGGAGGGGAGGCAAGTTATTGTCTCAGAGAGAGAGAGAAACAGAGAGGGCTCCTCACAGCATGCACAACTCGTCAAAGACTCCCAAAATATGAGTCATCAACCAAGAAACTGCCATTGTAACCCCTACAGCAGCAAAGTTCCTGACCGCCTTATATTATTTTATTGGTAGTGATCACCATTAAATATTGGATAGGGTGCCGGTTATTAGCATACGAAAACCTAAACACAGTGAGTAGTGTTCCTCAGCAACACACAAATATTTCATGTCACACCTGTACTTTATATGTTGATGGAGCCATTCCTTCGGCAGGTAATTCGTGATCTGGAATAATTAGAAGGTGAGCTGGCGCACATAAACTGTGAAGTGTCTTGCTGCCCCTGTTGGTCCACAGACGCCACAGTGCTAGGCCGCCATTACATGGCACTCTGAAGCACATGTGCCACACCCTAACAGAAGTTGGAGGCAACAACTATACCACGGCCTACCAGGCTATATCAACCACACAGCTGAGACATTATAAATTGTATATTAGTATAATTATAAGACGACAGTAATACTAACCAATGTAGTCTAATTACCACCGTAGGTGGTATAATTTATATAAAGCTAGAGGTAAATATTTACAACTTAATATATATCCACACATTGTGGTATAAGTTGTACATATATCCCTTCAAACTATGTGCAGATAAATTCTGGCAGGCTGAATCAAAATATACAGTCAGTTTAAAATCATAATTCAATACTGAAGTTAACGAAAAATATAATAAAAATAAATAAATGTCTGCTAGGATTTTCCCACAAATACCGCCCAGAAGATGGCTACGGGGTGCGGAACTCCCCCATAGCCATCCGGTACTGCCTATGGCGTCCGGTACTCTGGGCGGGACCAAAGAGCCCAAGCTCAACTCCTGCAAGCACAATTAGGTGAGTACAGGATGGGTATGGCGTCCACTACAACGCATAGAATGGATATTGGTCCCACTACTGCTCATGGGTTGGGGTATGGGGTCAACTATAGCTCATGGGTTGGGGTCAGCTACAGCTCATGGGTTGGGGTATGGGGTCAGCTACAGATCATGGGTTGGGGTATGGGGTCAGCTACAGCTCATGGGTTGGGGTATGGGGTCAACTACAGCTCACGGGTTGGGGTATGGGGTCAGCTACAGCTCACGGGTTGGGGTATGGGGTCAACTACAGATCACAGGTTGGGGTATGGGGTCAGCTACAGCTCATGGGTTGGGGTATGGGGTCAACTACAGATCACGGGTTGGGGTATGGGGTCAACTACAGCTCATGGGTTGGGGTATGGGGTCAACTACAGCTCACGGGTTGGGGTATGGGGTCAACTATAGCTCATGGGTTGGGGTCCTAAATGGTTTCCTTCGCCATGACATCCATTTAGGTCATGGGTGATGGCTCCATCACCCATGTCAGGTACATGCATACAATAATATAAATAAATAAATAGTTTATGTAGATAAAAGTACATACAAACATATTGCGTTACAATTAGCATGCTTGATTTCTAGATAGAGCTAGTATATACTATCCTTAAAGACACTAATACCACACCTTTGGCGGCCAACCTGTCCTCATAAAATTACGTTGCTATACACCCGTATGCGCGCTATGGCCAAAATGAACGTAATTTGACATTAAATTGGCTCACGAAAGTGAAGTACTATCACGTTTTCTGTTGTGAGTCCTCCTTCTTACTCGGTAAGGTTAGGAGAGGAAACTTTCAATTGACGGTTTTCATGACGTTTTGAAACCTTAGGAAAACTTCCTGCCCTATTAACCTTCCAGAGGACCCTTAACTTGCTGTTTTGGAAGAAAAAACTCCAAAATTTATTTTCAATTATTTTTCATTTTCAAATTACGTCCATTTTCGGCCATACGGGCAAACGATCAAATTCAAACGTAATCTGTAAAAAGACAGGTTCAGGAAATACGTAAAAACTAAGACAAGGCTAACTGAGATCAACAGCATGAATTTAAATTAAATAGGTTGACACTTAGTAGGTAAGGTAGGTTACATGGAGTTGATTATGTAGTACTTAGTTGTTTTTATCTTAAACTAGATGATAGAGAGGCAGTCTTTGGCGTGATTAGGAATACATTCATGCATACATACATACATATATAAATACATACATACATACATACATACATACATACATACATACATAAATACATACATACATTAATACATACATACATATACATCTAGTCAGTATATTGTTATTTCGAGATAAAATCCAATACAGTTTATATTGGTGCGACGCCACTGTCATGAGGTTACCTGGAGGTGCTTCTTGAGGAGTTTAAATATCTCAGGAACTGTAGGCTTATGCGAGACATGTGTTAGATGGGGCATCTACAAGCACCAGCTGGAGGCTGGGGGAGTGTTGATGATTGAGGTGATGGTCAGCCCAAATGTTGGAGGCTGGGTTTGACAATAACCCCCCCCCCCCCCCGCACACACACACACACGTTGACCACACAACGTCTATGGTTATCTGCCACTCTCACTTACCAAGGGTATCCCATACACACACACACACACACACATTGGGGGGCCTCGTAGCCTGGTAGATAGCGCGCAGGATTCGTAATTCTGTGGCTCGGGTTCGATTCCCGCACGAGGCAGAAACAAATGGGCAAAGTTTCTTTCACCCTGAATGCCCCTGTTACCTAGCAGTAAATAGGTACCTGGGAGTTAGTCAGCTGTCACGGGCTGCTTCCTGGGGTGTGTGTGTGTGTGTGGTGTGGAAAAAAAAAAAAAAAAAAAAGTAGTTAGTAAACAGTTGATTGACAGTTGAGAGGCGGGCCGAAAGAGCAAAGCTCAACCCCCGTAAAAACACTACTAGTAAACACAACTAGTAAACACACACACACAAAAGAAAGGCTGTTGGTCCAGATGGGATCTCACCATGGATACTGAAAGAGTGTGCAGAGGCACTTTGCTTGCCACTCTCCATAGTGTATAGTAAGTCACTGGACACGGGAGACCTACCAGAAATATGGAAGACGGCGAATGTGGTCCCAATATACAAAAAGGGCGACAGGCAAGAGGCACTGAACTACAGGCCAGTGTCCTTGACTTGTATACCATGTGGGAAATTTTTACCCACCATATCTAATAATCATCTAAGAAATGTATAATTACTATATCATTTCTATATCATATCAAAATCATATCTAAATCGTATAAAAATCATATTAGAATCATTAAAGATTCATTATATAGCTTGATCCTGGATGACAATGGCACCATGAACACGTACGCAACAGGGGCCCTTTTGATGCCTACGTGACTTTGTACATGATCTCTCAAGGATCCAGAAGCTTCTAGAAGGATTTGTTAATTAAGAAACTATTGGAACATTTATTCAACATTCGGTAGGGATAATATCGAATCCTTAATAAGAATCAGTGGTACTTTCAAATACTACTTATAATCTTTAAATCTTATATCTAATTATATTATAATCACATCTTATCTTAATCATAAGTCTAGACTGTAAAAATAATCAATCAATATTCATAGAAGGCTACCGTGCACAGAGAGCATGGCAGGGCGATGGGGGGAGTGAAGCGCCCACCAACAAAGCCCAGCGGCACTCCGCGTTTGTTTACAAATGAGTGAACAAGTGACTGATCCTTAGCGAACATTACCAGCTCAAGGACACCTTATTTAACATTTTTATCGCCAGTGAATACTCTCTAGAACTGGGGGAGTACCTGGACAATATCTACAAGGAAAATCCTAGAACATTTACATAAAATAAGAGTGTATAGTGGTGACACGGTTTCCTCCACCTTCATTCTTTATCTTTATCAACTCATTCTTCTGCAACAGCAGGGACAATCACGTAGCAACGCTACCAGATCATCATACAGCAACGCTGTAGCAAAATATCGTGCCTAAACTCAACAAGAGAGAGTTAATCAGTCTGGCAAACTTGTCAGACAGGCACCCCGACTGGCAGAGAAGTATATTGAAGGTTATTTGGTATATGATTGGCCAATTGTATGCTTGTGTAGCTTTAATATCCTATAAATCTGTCTGTTGGTTAAAAAGCGAGGCTAAGCCTCACATATCAGTAAGTTTATTAAAATTGTAGTGTAGCTGTGAATCTTATCCAAGCACTGAACCTCATGAGTGTCCATTGTGTCAGAAAGAATTCAGCCTCAATAAGTAAAAACCTCACAAGTGTCCATAGTGTTGGAAAAGATTCAGTCAAGCTAACTGTATAAAGTGAATAAATACATTGCACATATACTTGAATATATAAATTAAGTTATCAATTGCTTGCTTAGTTATTTTTAAGTTATCAAATAAGTTCATTTAATTGAATATAATATCTAGTACTTAGTTAAGTGCTTAGACTACATTTAAAGTCATTTATTATACTTTTACAATTTATTTGTTGTTTATAGTATAAGAATCTATTGGCTGTAAGTTATGGTGCTAGGTTAGACTATGTATGTTTAAATCCCTGATTTAAACAGAGCCAGTGTTCAGTCATATAACTGAATTTATTAAATCTTATCCTTGTATAAAATACAAGCTGATGTGAGATCCCTGTCTACAGGTGGATTGGAACTTCTATCAACTAAGTCATTCACCCCACCTGTCCTTTACAGCCCACAGTCTGTCATTAGGAAAAGAGGATCTAGGATTTACAACCCTAGCTAGAGATTTTAGTTGAATTAATTTGCAGACAGTAAATTTTTAATTTAGTTCAGTACAAGTCCCTGGTAGTCTCCTCTTATATCAATCCCAGCAGGTTTTTCCCACATTAATGGTCCTTCGAACCTAGATAATAATGGTCCTTTGTACCTAGATATTTATGATCATTCGTTTACCGAATATTTCAATGCCAAATACATAAGAAACTTCTTGATTTTGCATTGGAATAATTCTTACATATTCTAGCCTAACCTAGCTATCAGCCAATATTTATCATAGCTATATATCTAAGTAAACAAATAGTTTGCAGTGGCTTAAGCCACCATATCCATTAACTAGTAAGCATTCATAGCATACTGATACTGTTCAGTGTTAAGAAACAACAGTACTTAAGTATATCAGTGTCACAGACACAACTGCATCTTAATCATAAATACCATTACCTACCTCATTGTGGTAACATTACATACATATTTAAGTGTATTATCTAGCATTATCTCTAATCTACTGATTTTCAGAGCTGCTCATTACATAATATTCTTTAAAAAAGTGTTATCATCACTGTAAGAGCAATTCAATCTAACTATAATCAACTGTATCAAACCCTATTACAGGTAAAAACCAGTAGGCATTCTACTGTATTTTATCAATCAATTATTATGGTAACAGATTTTGTAATAACTTTGCAAAAATAGTGCCATTTACTATTTTTAAAAAATTATTACAAGATTTACCAACTTGGTGCATTCGTGCATTCGGGTCACAAATCAAATTATTACAGTACTTTTGATAATTGAACACCTGCTACAACCAGATTCCAGGGAGGAAATGAAGGACGATCTTTGGAATCATTACCTAAGTAGACAGGAAAGCTCATTTATCAAAATACATTAACATCATACATATTTATCAGAAAAAAGAGAAAAATCTCGGAATCTCCGAAACTCGGAAAAGGTCAAAATGGCTAACAGTGTTCCACCAGCAGCTGAAACAGGAAATAGGAGGACACTTAATGGTCTGCAAGATCACCCAACTCAACTGATTGACAAATGTCAAAAGTTGGCTAGACAACCATCTCCTGATTTAATAATTCTGAATACCAGAGTAAAAGCAGCTGTGGATAAGTATGAACAAATCAAACGCCATGCAGAGATTTATCTAACAGAAATGGCTAATGCAGATTTAACCCGAAGGGAACTTCAGGAAATTGTCGTTGAAATGACAATGTATGAAGATAAAATCCAAGATCAACTTGATCCTTTAATCAAACAAATATCTCAAGCAGGAACCCAATCCAATGTGAGCTCATCCACTCAACAGAGCAATGCAACTATCACACATATAGCCGCAGAGCTCCCAAAGGTACAATTACCATATTTTGAGGGCAAGGATGAAGACGATTGGGATACCTTCTGGAGACACTTTGATTCTATAATAAACTCCAAGACCTCTCTCAAAAAGGCGACAAAGTTTCAATATTTGCAAGGCCAGTTACGGGGAGAGGCAAGGCAGGTCATTGCTAATTTGTCATTAACGGATGATGATTACGACCATGCCTTACAGTTGTTACAAGATAACTACAGTGATAAGGAGACTGCAATTGCACGTCTCTCATACAAATTATTGGATTTACCCTCTCCAAATAAAAGTTATGAGTCACTACAATCATTTCGATTGTCTATAGAATCAATCATCAAAGCCCTCAGTACAAAAGTACCTGTAGGTGATGCAGAGTGGCTTATAAAGTTAATCATTCAAAGGAAACTTCCAAATGAGGTCATAGACAGCCTATGCACTCATTATAACACCAACATCTTATCACAAAGCCAAATCATTGATGGACTTCGAGCTTACGTACAAAGATTACGAAGCCGAGGAAAACTTAGATCTCAAGAAAAAATCCCCAAAAGTGAATCCACGGACAAAAATAAAAATGTCCAAAATGGCAGTCAAAAATCAAGGCAACAAAACTCCTCTTCTGCAAAATGGAAACAGAATAATGTTGGCTCTTATGCTATATCCCCCACAGTTAACAGAACTGTAGGAAACCAAGCTCCTAAGACAGATAAGACAAAAGGAGCTACAAGTGCCCCAAAATGTTTATTCTGTCAAGAAGCACATACCATTTATCAATGCACAGTTTATGTAGGCCGTGCCAGTCGAATCGATCGACTGAAATCTCTGAACAGGTGCATCCGTTGTCTACGGAAGCACGATACAAGTGAGTGTATCACTCAATTGCAGAACTGCCAATATTGTCATAAAAGTGTACATCACACAGCACTCTGTAGTGATATTAACACTCAATCCAGATCACAGACTTCCAATAATCAACCTGCATCTCAGGCAAAGCCCAAAGATGATAATACCACCACAGCCGTACAATTCTGTACAGTAATGAGCAATGTCAACGACTTGGATACAGAAATTGTTACAACAGCCATATTGCCTACTGCACAGCTAGAACTATGCAATCAAGGAATTTGTATTCCAACAAGAGGCTTTTTTGATCAAGGGTCACAGAAAACCTTTATCAGTAAAAAGATGGCAGAAGATTTACAACTTAAATCTTCAAAGCAAGTATCTACATCCATATCAGGGTTTTTTACTAATTCTGGTCGTAGAACCTTTCCAGTAGTAAAACTCAATGTCTGTCTAGGTACATCCCAAAGGACAGTAGAAGCCATAGTAGTTGATAAAATTCCTACTGAAATGGAAGTGACTGGTCTGACAGCCACAATTAAATTCCTAAAAGAAAAAGGAATACAATTAGCAGATCCTCTGCTCGATTCTGACTACATAGGGGATATCGGAATCCTGATTGGAGCTGACTACTATCATCGATTCATTCTGGGATCAGAAGAATCTATGGGTATGAATATACTCAAATCAGCAGGAGGCATATTGATGACAGGACCTATACTAGATCTTGAACCTTCAACTCCTGAAAAATCACATCATACAGAAACTGTAATAGTGGCATGACTAGGCAAAGAACAGTCACCACTTAAAATCCCCCACATGATTGATGATGGATTAGAATCTGTACATCAATTGTGGGAACTTGACGCCATAGGAATAATTCCTGAACAACCAAGTCCTGATGATGTCTGTGCATACAATCAATACTTAGAAACTGTACAGTACCATGATGGACAGTACTGGGTAAGGCTACCATGGAAAATCAACCATAAAACCTTACCTACCAATTATCACATGGCTTACAGTCAATTTAAATCTCAATTAGCAAAGCTAAGAAAAAGGCCTGAGCATTTAAAACTCTATCATGAGATTATTGCTCAACAATTAAAGAATAAATTCATCGAAGTCGTGAAACACGACAATAAGCAAACAGGCCATTTTTTACCTCACATGGCTGTAATGAGAGAATCAAAAACAACTCCTTTACGGATAGTTTTTAATTGTAGCTCTAAATCTGGACCCCAAGGAACCAGTCTAAATGATTGTTTGCAAACAGGTCCAAGTCTAACTCAGAAATTGTATGACATACTGTTGAAGTTTAGACTTAACAAATATGCGTATTCAGCAGATATAAGTAAGGCCTTTCTCAGAGTTGGCTTGCAGGAAGAAGATAGAGACTTCACTAAGTTTCTATGGGTAGAGAACCCAGAAGATGTCAATAGTCCTATAGTGACTTTCAGATTCTCATCAGTTCTTTTTGGGGCGACAAGTAGTCCATTTCTGTTGCAAGCAACTCTAGATACTCATCTGAAGAAATCATCAAGTCCCTGTAAGACTGAAATCAGTCAAAATCTATATGTAGATAATTTTCAAGGGACAGTTAACAGTACTACTGAACTGTTACAATTATATCAAGAGGCCAACAAGGAGCTACAAGGTGCCAACATGCCACTACAATCTTGGGCCTCTAATAATGCAACATTGAATAATCAAATAGCAAGAGATTACCCTGAATATCACGTACCAGAATCACAAAAGGTGTTAGGTATGGATTGGGATTTAATCTCGGACACAATATCGATCAAATCCGTGCCAGTAAATTACAACATCACTACAAAAAGGGATTTGCTTTCACAAGTTAGCAAAGTATTTGACCCACTTGGTCTACTAAATCCTTTGACAATCAAGTGGCGTTTATTGGTACAAGAAGCATGGAAAGCTAAGGTTGGTTGGGATGATCCACTACCAATCCAGTTACAAAAAGCTTAGATGGAAGTGGCTCAAGAACAAACTTTAGTTGAAAAGATAATCTTTCCGAGACACATAGTCGAGGAAAATGAAGAAGTATCACTACATGTATTCGCAGACTCGTCAGCCAAAGCTTTTGGAGCTTGTGCTTACTTAGTGACTTCTAATCAATCATATCTTATCACCTCTAAGGCCAGAGTCGCTCCATTAAAAAAGAGGACTTTGCCTCAGATGGAACTAACAGCACTGCTAACTGGCACACGCTTAGCAGTACATATCAAACAAGTCTTGTCTACCATGAACATCAAAGATGTCATTATATGGTCTGACAATGAAGCTGTCTTACAATGGGTACGAAACGACAACTGTCCAACTCCATATGTAAAAAATCGCGTCTCGGAAATTAAAGAAATTTCCGCAGGCTTTCAATTGTTGCATGTACCAACAAAGGATAATCCAGCTGATCTCTTATCAAGAGGTATGACATTTAAACAGTTTGCAAAGGCAGATATTTGGTTTCATGGGCCTCGATGGTTAGTGAATGGTAGTTGGCCTAAACAAAAGCCACACGTCATTACGACACAAACCATAACTACCACCAGGCAGCAAGCTCAAATATCAGTCTTGGATTGTACTCGTTACTCCTCGCTCATCAAATTAATCAATGTAACACAGAACGTGTTTCATTATCTCAGGAAAAAAGGTATAAAATACACTTTTCCTGATGCACTTATCTATTGGGTAAGACAAGCCCAGAGAGAAACTTATGGGAATAACTATGAAAATCTTCCGCATAAATTAAAACACAATCTCGGTCTGTGGATAGACCAAGAAAATCACAACATTCTGCGTTGTGGAGGGAGACTTAAACACGCAGATATTAATCTAGATACCGTGCATCCATGGCTTTTACCAAAAAATCATTGGATCACAAGGTTGATTGTGTTACATACACATCAACAAATCATCAAACATGGAGGAGTGTTAGACACACTCACACAAATCAGACAGCAGTACTGGATTCCTCAGGGAAGACAGTCAGTCAAATCAATCTTGAAGAATTGCATGATATGCTGAAGGTACGATGCAAGAACTTGCTCTTATCCAGGGCCACCACCCCTGCCAAAGGAACGAGTGGTCCATCTACAACCTTTCGAAACGACAGGAGTAGATTATACAGGAGCAATATATCTAACAGGGACTGCAGATAAGCAACCTATCAAGGCATACATCTGTCTGTTCACCTGTGCTACCACCAGGGCAGTACATCTAGAGGTAACACCCGATATGACTGCTCAATCATTTATTCAAGCTTTCCGCAGATTCGCAGCACGCCGATCATGCCCTAAGCTGATGATTTCAGATAACGGAGCAAACTTGGTAGCTGGAGAAGCATGTCTATGGGAAATCTGTTCCCATCCTGCAGTTACTTCCACACTGGAACAGCGTCATTGCAGATGGAAATTTATCCCTCCGAGAGCCCCATGGCACGGAGGATTTTATGAACGGTTAATAGGAACTGTAAAAAGATCCTTGAGAAAATCTCTACACCGTCAAAAAATCAATCTTCAAGAACTCCAGACAGTAATCACGGAAATAGAATCAAGGGTGAATAACCGGCCGTTGACTTACTTGTCTGAGGATCCTACTCAACATGAGCCATTAAGTCCTGCCCACCTAATGTATGGAAGACTTCTGACTCCAGTACCATCTCTAGTGGATGATGAGATCAGAGATCCCTCATATGTGGGTCAGAGCGAGTTGGTTCAGGGGTATAAGCATCTGTCCAGCATAATCCAAAAATGGAATGATGTTTGGACAAAAGAATATCTTACATCTCTACGAGAACATCACTATGGGGCCAATGTCCCACATAATATAGCTAATCTCCAACCTGGCGATATTGTCTTGGTAGACAGTGATGGCCCTAGGGCTGACTGGCCATTAGGTAAAGTTGTCTCAGTCCATCCAGATAGTCAGGGGATTTTGAGAATAGTCAAAATCCTGTCTAAAGGAACAACTTCCCTGAAGACATTGGATAAACTCATCCACATGGAATCAGTGAGCCAGCTGCAGTTAGATCCTGAGAGACCTCAAGACACTCTAACTCCACAAGACCCACAGACTCCTAACAGACACAATCGTCCACAACGGAGAGCAGCACAAAAGTGCAAGCAAAATTTGCGCTTGTATTATCAATCCAGTGGAGAGTAAATAAATACATATGGTTACTATTGTCCTAAGTATTGGACTCTGTGCCAGTTCTCTCCCTCTGGAAGATGTGGGAAATTTTTACCCACCATATCTAATAATCATCTAAGAAATGTATAATTACTATATCATTTCTATATCATATCAAAATCATATCTAAATCGTATAAAAATCATATTAGAATCATTAAAGATTCATTATATAGCTTGATCCTGGATGACAATGGCACCATGAACACGTACGCAACAGGGGCCCTTTTGATGCCTACGTGACTTTGTACATGATCTCTCAAGGATCCAGAAGCTTCTAGAAGGATTTGTTAATTAAAAAACTATTGGAACATTTATTCAACATCCGGTAGGGATAATATCGAATCCTTAATAAGAATCAGTGGTACTTTCAAATACTACTTATAATCTTTAAATCTTATATCTAATTATATTATAATCACATCTTATCTTAATCATAAGTCTAGACTGTAAAAATAATCAATCAATATTCATAGAAGGCTACCGTGCACAGAGAGCATGGCAGGGCGATGGGGGGAGTGAAGCGCCCACCAACAAAGCCCAGCGGTCCATAGAATTACCCCAATCACCCCAATCACCCCAAATCAGGCCAAAACTACCCAAATCGTACTAGCATTACGTAAGTAATGAAGAAATATGGCATATTTACTTACTATAATGTTGGTGCTACACATAGAACATGATCAAACCTATTTTTACTCTGAAATAATCTAATTTCATAACGAAATTAGACGTAAATATGTGAGAGGTGACGCCATAGGAAGTCGACGGTCCAAGCGACAATTGTGTGGAGCGACTTATCCAAGAAATATGGTCGCCAGGAGAGTGTTTGCTGCCATATCAGCCTCCTGTACACAGTGATCCAGTCCTTTTCGTTCATTGAACACCGAACCCTACACGCCCTCTGATATATTGCTTAATTAGCAAATATTCACAAATAAAGATTATATTTGTATATGTTATCAGAAAGGCAGATATAAAATAGTTTTTGTGAATCCATCACAGAGATTATACCTTATTAGAGAGGAAAAATATTCATACTTTAAACAAGGCTTCATGGCCGACGCTCTCCTTACCGATATGGGAACTATGACCTTCCGAAGATCAATGTTAATTTAATCTAGATATTGTAATAAACGAAGTTTTCTATGTCATCATAAAGACATAAATATAAGCTGCATGTTAATACTTTGGCATAAATATAACTGAATTGAAAGTTAAGATATATGCCTTTTTATAGTTACTTGATGGCTCGCTCAGGGAGTGTGAAGGGCTCCACACAAGCCAATCAATTTTATAATTACTTTGCATATATGCAAAGTAACGCCATAGGTCTTTATGTCAGAATAAAGCCATGTAGACGATAATGTAACTACATTTCAAGGAAAACATATCTTAATATAATTATTAAATGAATGCAAAGTTATGGTTAAATAAATAGCCAATACCACACAATCGCCGGTGTCCGGACACATGAATAGTCGCATTAGGTGAAAGGAAATGTACCCAACCATTTCCATTTACCCAACCAGTTTGTGCACCCTATACTCATCCTCTGTGCGGTAATTTATTGTGCATCCCATACTCATCTTGTTACCAGTAGTTTGTGCAACCCATACTCATCCTGTGACCCGTAATTTATTGTGCATCCCATACTCATCCTGTTACCGGTAGTTTGTGCAGCCCATACCCATCCTGTGACCTGTAATTTATTGTGCAACCCATACTTATCCTGTGACCTGTAGTTTATTGTGCAGCTAATACTCATTCTGTGAGTCATAGGACATTGCGCAACCCTTTCTCATCGTGTGAATCTTTGTTTACTTTGCTCTCCATATTCATCCTCTGCGCGATAGTTTCTTGTGCAACCCATACCCATGATGTGAGTGGTAGTTTATTGTGTACCCTATATTCATCCTGTGAGTATAGGGTACACAATTCTTGTTTGGATTCTTGTAATGTTATTTGTCTATTTGTAGTCACAGTATTTGTGCGCCCCTTGAGGGACTTGAATTAGAGGGGGGTTGAAATAGCCTAAGCTACTCTATCCCTTTGAGATATATTTATTGCTTATCTCAATAAACATACTTGAACTTGAACTTGGGTACACAATGAGTTCATTTGTACTCCATACTCATCATCAAGAAGTGTATTTTACCAGCATTGTAATATAAATTAAGAATAAAAGCTTAACTGGATTACGGACCCATAATCAAAATAAGAGTCATCACTAATTATCATGACAAATTCTCTAGGCTACACTTCCGCCTTCGACAAGCTGCCGCCGGATGTGGGTATAGTTTATTGTACACCCCCGCACCCCCAGTCCTGGAAGGCCGGGCATTGGGATGTGGACATGTGTACCATTATACCCCCCCCCCCCCACACACACACACACACTCAATCCTCTCCTGTTAATAATAATACTAATAATAATAAAAATTAAAAATAATAACGTTAATAAATATTATAATTAAAACACTTACTGTAATACCCTAGTGCTTGAATGAAGGTGAAGGAAAGACCCAATAAATGTGTAAGTGTATTAAAAACCAAATTTTCGTTGGGTGAGCTGGCAGGTGAGCACCACCTGCCAGCTCACCCAGTAATGAACATCACCTGCACACTGCACCGAACCACTTGCCAGCAGGTGCAGAAGTACGATGGAAAGAGCAAAGTATACAATATTTCAAGTATAATATTAAAGATATATTTAGGATTTAATGTTTTCCTATAAAGTTTCAATAATACCTTTATTTGATTTTTTGTATTATTTTCTACCACAGACGTGGCCACACATTAACAATGCTAACCAGCATATATACATTTTCTTCAGTCCGCCATGGACTCTAACCCTTTCCACTACCGCCCACAAGATGGGTATAGGGTGCATAATATAAGAACTAAACTAACTAACTCCATTGATAGAGTTAGAGATTTGTTAAACATATAGTTCAGGGATTTATTGAACAATCAACCACATAAGGTGATTGTAGTGTTTTTAAAATGCTAGGCTAAGCTACATACATAAATACACAGATTTACGTATGCCCTACATAAAGTGTTCGATGTGTCTTTTACATAGTGTCATTAACGTGCATTTACAAAGGTGAAATTGAATTCTGACCAGCTTCCACATATACTTTATACACATACATATACACACACAGACGTATGCGTACATATACATATATATACATACATATATACACACATACATACACATATATTTGTCTCTTTTACTCTGACAAGGTGAGATAACTGATAGAGAAACTAGTGTGCAATTAAGCACTTAATCACTGAAGGTGATTAAGGTGCTTTCACAAGCTCAGGTTATAGAGTTACATCACATACATTCATTGTATAATTGATACGTTACATGATCAATCTAGGGTACAAGTTCAATATATCATCAAGTGTTCCAGTACTCAAATAGTAATTACACAGTTCAGCATACCTTAGCCCAGGAGGGCGAAAGTCAGTCAGTATGGGACATTCTACAATATAATGTTCAAGGGAGTGCATATTTTCTCTTTCACAAAGTTGACACATTGTGTACTCGACATTTGGGTTTTGAGAAAGCTGCCAGATACGTCTATATCCCAAGCGTATTATGGCCACTATAACATCACATTGCTGGGTTCTTGTTCCATTAATCCTGTATGTGAATGTCTCCGCACGATATCTATCATAATATTTAATGCTACAATTTTCAGGTCTTTGTGAATTTGTTAGGTCGGTGAGATTTTCATTAGATGTTTGCTTAAGTATTCTCTTTGTCACTGCTAATGAAACACCCATATAAATTTCTACCACTGGTTTTCTACAGGCTGTCTTTGCAAGCATATCAACAGTGTCATGCCTTGAGATGCCAACATGTGATGGTATCCATAGGAATTTAATTTCAAATCTCTTTTCTTTGGCAGCTAAAATATTCATTCGAATATCACTGACTATTTTCTGGATGTCACTACTATGTGCGTTCAATACCAGGAGTGCACTCTGCGAATCACAGTATATAAGTCGACTGCCTTTGTGTTTTAAAAAATTCAGTGGCAAGGTATATGCCTGCAAGTTCGGTTTGAGTTGTACTTGCCCAATCATTGACGCGCTTCATTCATGTATGTACGAGAGAAGATTGTTCAAATATATTACATGCACATCCGGTACATCGTCCACCTTCTTCTACAGAACCGTCGGTATAGCACTGATACACATCGTTACCCATACTCTGAGTACTTTCAGTGATGCTTCACAGTGTTAACTGTTTTAATAATGTAGAGTGTACATTATCTTTCTTGGGTGCATTTACAAAATCAACTGCTAGATCCAAGTTATCCCATGGAGTAATTGGTTGATTAATCGTTAATTGAGTTGGGTACATATTTAATATTTTGATGGAGTTGGCTACCTTGTAGAACCAAAATGCATTCACGCCGAAAACTGTGCTAATAGACAAAATTATGTTAGAGATATGGGTCTATAATTATCTGAGTGTGCTTTGGGGATGGGAACAATGACACTGTCCAATCATCAGGTAATACTCCTTCACTTAAACTCATTCTGTACAACACTAAAAGTGGATTACCTGGTACTTGTGAGACTAATCTCAGTAAACTGTAAGTAATACCGTCCTCTTCAGGAGCAGTTGACTTATTTGATTGTGCTACACAGCCTTCCCGGCTTGGTGCCTTCTTTGGTAATTACTTATCAAAGGCAGCTCCATACGAGGAGCTGCCTCGTATGGGTCAATAAGTCTTTTGCAGTTACCTTCATTCTTATGTTCTTACTTACATTTACTGAACTTTATCATCATCATCATTTACAGAAAGAAATTAACATAAAAAGTAGTCATTTTAATACACAAAACAGAAGTAGATATTATGTAAATTATGATGCAGGATAGGATCACTATTAAGAACTTAATTATAAACCACAATATGTTTTATATCGTCAGAAATTCGGAAACATACCATATATTTTCAAATATTTACAATTAAAGTATTTATTTAGGAAAGAACTATTCTAGTTACCCTAGTTAGCTCTGAGAACACACATTCTTGCAGCAAGAATTTCTTTCCACAAATTTGAGAGGTGCTAATGAGACCAGTCTCGACCCACTGGACAGGTCATGAACAATAATCAGCTATAGCACCATCTATGTCAGAAGATATTCAAAATATTCTTGATATCATTCAAATTGTCAATACGAGAACAGAATACATAAGTTGAGTGATGTCAAAGGAATCATATTGACTGACCGAGCCCCATTGTAAATATCCGTGGCTTCCTGACCATAAAGGTACCGACGCGGTCGAGGGTAAGAGACCGGATGTACCCATATACCTATGAGGCCATCAAAAATAGTGAGTCATGCCAAACAAAAAGAAGTACTGGTAAACAGGTCAGACACAACCAGTACTATGATGATGCTAAACTGAAAGAGCTTAAATCAATTGCTAGACAGACAGGTAAAGCATATAAGAGCCTTAGAACTCCTCAAATGTTAAAACTGTTTCAGGCCGCGCTTGCAGCGGCAAGGGAGAGAATGACTGAACTGAGACAAAATGAATGGGAGGGTTTTGTTAGTGGACTTAACCTGCATACTCCCCTGGGCAAAGCCTGGAAAGGCATAAACAAAATTATTGGTAAAAATAGTAGACAAGTTTCACACTCAAACCCGCTACAGAAAGCCAATCAGTTAATTGCAAAATGGGCTCCGGTTTCCAGCCTTGGAATGCTACCAGCTAGCACTGGGGAGAAATTGCAGGCGAGGTCCACAGACAGAAATTCTCTCATAAATTTCATGTTGAGCAAGCAACATGATGAATGTGATGTTCCATATACAGATTATGAATTGGATGCAGCCCTCTCCAGGGGCAGTAGCACTGCTCCTGGTGAGGACGGTATCACCTATGATATTCTAAGACTCCTACATCGTGTACCCGGTAACCCATTATTAGAATTGTTTAATGCCAGCTATGTCTCTGGGCAGTTGCCTGTATCATGGACCACCAGTCTTACGGTACCTGTACCAAAGCCTGGCCAACCTGATGCTTTCCGTCCCATCTCACTGACCAGTTGCATGTGCAAAACCTTTGAGAGAATGGTGCTTAATAGATTATTGTATAGAGTTAAAGAGCACATGTCACCTGATATCAATGGTTTCACACATGGTAAAAGTGTACACAACTGTATCACAACCTTTCTTACTGTTCATGGAGATAAAAGGCACAAGTACACAACATTTCTTGATTTAAAAAATGCCTTTGATATTGCTAATAGGGAAGTGATTATGTATGAATTAGCGAGAATGGATATAGGGGGACATTTATTACAGTGGATACGAGGCTATCTTACCAACCGGAAGTCCTCTGCGCTGTTCCAAGGCTACAAGAGTGAAACTAAAGTAATGCAACTAGGCACCCCACATGGAAGAGTACTTAGTCCTACCTTGTTTAATGTTCTAATTAATGCTTTACTAAAATCAATCCCAACTAGTCCGGCAAACATCACTATCAGCTATGCAGATGACATCCTTGTGCATACTAAAACCCACCGCAAAATGCAAACAGTCTTAAATTGTATACATACAGCTTGTGAGAGCCTTGGTCTTGTAATCAACGCTGCTAAAACTAAGGTATTTAACAGACAAATTGGCAACCGCAAAAGTGGACCACGAAAACTTAAGATAGACAACATACCAATAGACTATGTCTCTTCTTTCAAATACCTTGGTGTCTCTGTCCCTTGTACCTCAACTGCAGTCAATAAGTTACATCAACAATGTAGAGACAGACTCAAGGCTCTCAGAACTGTAGTGGGGTACAGCCCGAAATATGGTGTTAATATTAGAATAGCAAGAATGATGTATTTAGCGTATATAAGGTCTCTGATAGACTATCATGCACCAGCTTTGGTCCTGCAGAATGGCAAAAGTATTGATAGACTGGAAAAAATGCAAAATGAAGCACTCAGAATTATACTTGGCTGTCCTATAACTACCAAAGTTCTCAACATGCGGAAAGAATTAAATATACTTAGCATTAGAGATAGAATATTTGAAATTAATCTTATGATGGGACTAAAGCTGCTGCGTGATAACAAAAACAACATTGTGTCAGTTGCACTGTTAGAACACATACGAAATGGAACTAGCGAGTCTAAATGGATTCAAAGAACTGCCACTCATATTAAAATGATGGGACTGCACGATGTATATACAGATGAAAGAGTACAGCCCTTCCTTCCACCCTGGCAGATAGTACCTTTTGACATCCTGACCCCTGCATACCCCACCAAGAAACTAATCACAAGCAACCCTCATGCTCAGCTTGCTGCTAAATTAAGCACCATAGAACACATTCACAATATACAAGCTGAAAACAACATTGCACAGACGATATACACTGACGGATCACTCAATACAGCTACAGGGAGGGCAGGAAGTGCTGTTATTGCTCATCAGCCCGATGGCAGCACAATTCAAAGAAATATCCGAATTAGTAACTGGGCGTCCACAATGCAAGCCGAGTTGGTAGCGATACTGGTAGCACTCGAAATTATTGACAACACTGAAGTAGACAGCTTAATTATTTCTGACTCCCTATCCTCACTACGAGCAATAAACAGTTTGCAATCAAGTAATAACGTGCTTGTCTTGGAAGCTAGACGTAGATATATAAGAATACTTAGCAAGAGGGTAAATATAAAAATGTTGTGGATTCCTTCTCACATTGGCATGCAGGAACATGACAAAGTTGACGCCCTTGCTAAGGCTGCAGTAAATAAAGACAGTATTGAATGGAATCTTGAGTTATCAAATAGGTCCCTTAAAAGTGTCATTAGACGAGAACTCCTGGATGGATTTGAAGAAAGTAGAACAGTGCAAACTGGAACTAGCAAGTCCATCGTTCATCACAATGAAATGTGTGAAATAAAACATGTGTATGGGGCAAGTAACAAAGTCAGTAGACTAACAGATGTTGTCACAGCTCGTATAAGACTTGGCTACAAGTATCTCTGGCAGTTCGGCTTGACATTATATATATATATATATATATATATATATATATATATATATATATATATATATATATATATATATATATATATATATATGTCGTACCTAGTAGCCAGAACTCACTTTTTGGCCTACTATTCAAGGCCCGATTTGCCTAATAAGCCAAGTTTTCCTGAATTAATATATTTTTTCTAATTTTTTTCTTATGAAATGATAAAGCTACCCATTTCATTATGTATGAGGTCAATTGTTTTTTATTGGAGTTAAAATTAACGTAGATATATGACCGAACCTAACCAACCCTACCTAACCTAACCTATCTTTATAGGTTAGGTTAGGTTAGGTAGCCGGAAAAGTTAGGTTTGGTTAGGTTAGGTAGGTTAGGTAGTCGAAAAAGAATTAATTCATGAAAACTTGGCTTATTAGGCAAATCGGGCCTTGCATAGTAGGCTGAGAAGTGCGTTCTGGCTACTAGGTACGACATATATATATATATATATATATATATATATATATATATATATATATATATATATATATATATATATATATATATATATATATATATATATATATACACACACATATATTTATAATATACACACACACACTCATCCTAGCGCAGTAATTTATTGTGCAACCCATACCCATCCTGTTACCAATAGTTTGTGCAACCCATGCTCATCCTGTTACCTTTAGTTTATTGTGAAACCCATAGTTGACAGAACCATTATTATTATTCACTATGATGAAGTTGCACACTTAATGCCTGAATATATATTTTGCTTGTATGTACTCGATATTTTTGTTCACTACCTTTTGTTCAAAATGGACTCGGTAAGAGATGCCGCTGTTTCGCATGATTACTGAATTGTCCTGGTTTCTAGGAACTGTGAGCATGGGTCTGAGGAAAAACTGTCCTTACTCTGAATACCGCAACGTCTGTGCTTATATGAATATATGTCACATACACATATTTTATAGCACACATTTAATTTGTATCTAGTTCTTTATTGTTAACTTACATAATCAAAGAACCTTGCAACATCTACATTCGAGGAAGGATTCCAGAAGCAGTTAACAACTGCCATTTCTTGTTTCTGGAATTCTTCTTTATACTGTAGGTAAAGTAGTTAATAGAACTACTGTCTCCTGCTCCTGGGGTTAGTGGTTCGAGACTACTTGTGCCCAGGGTGAATGTGGAGGTCAGTAGTTCGACCTTGGAGGTGGACCTCGATATACACCTAACGAATAGACATGCACAAGCTGCCTGTCCTCAGTGTATATTTTACACACACACACACACACACACACACACACACACACACACACACACACACACACACACACACACACACACACACACACACACACACACGTGAGTGTGTGATTATGCGAGACTGGCTAACATCAGAACAGCCTTCAGGAACCTGTGTAAGGAATCATTCAGAACCTTCTATACCACATATGTAAGACCAATCCTGGAGTATGTGGCTCCAGCATGGAGTCCGTACCTTGTCAAGCACAAGGCGAAGCTTGAAAAAGTTCAGAGATATGGCACTAGGCTAGTCCCAGAACTAAGAGGCATGAGCTACGGAGAAAGGCTGCGAGAAAAGCACCTCACGACACTAGAAGGCAGAAGAGTATGGGAGACATGATCACTACCTACAAAATTCTCAGAGGAATTGACAAGGTAGATAAAGATAAACTGTTTAACACGGGTGGTACGCAAACAAGGGGACACAGGTGGAAACCGAGTACCCAAATGAGCCAGAGGGACGTTAGAAAGAACTTTTTCAGTGTCAAAATAGTTAACAGATGTAATGCATTAGGCAGTAATGTGGTGGAGGCTGACTCCATACACAGTTTCAAATGTAGATATGATAGAGTCCAGTAGGCTCAGGAATCTGTACATCAGTTGATTGACAGTTGAGAGGCGGGACCAAAGAGCCAGAGCTCAACCCCTCAAGCACAATTAGGTGAGTACACACACACACACTCACTCTCTCCCTCTCATAAGGGAGGTGGTGGCCGAGTGGACAGCGCTCTAGACTCGTGGACCTAGGGAGTAAATGTTACTCCTTGATTTTGTTGGTACATTTTCATGTAAATTCACAACTCTTCGCGCCGGAAACAAGTCATGAGAGAGCCACACAATAATTTTCGGATCTAACCTTCATTCTTTCTCAATGTGTTGTATACAATGAAATGATTATACATTGCTCTGTTGTGAACATTGTATACAGTACCTCAAGATATACATCCCACAACAGTTAACTAGCTCCCAGATACCTAATTAATTCCCTACTCTCTGTAAATGTTAATGTGATGTCACCGAGCAGTAAATAGGTACCTGGAAATTAGACAGTTGCTACGGGTTGCTTCCTGGTGTGTGTGTACTCACCTATTTGTGCTTGCGGGAGTTGAGCTTTGGCTCTTTGGTCCCGCCTCTCAACTGTCAATCAACTGGTGTACAGATTCCTGAGCCTACTGGGCTCTATCACATCTACATTTAAAACTGTGTATGGAGTTAGCCTCCACCACATCACTGCCTAATGTATTCCATCCGTTAACTACTCTGACACTGAAAAAGTTCCTTTTAACTTTTCTGTGGCTCATGTGGGTACTCAGTTTCCACCTGTGTCCCCTTGTTCACGTCCCACCAGTGTTGAATAGTTTATCCTTGTTTACCCGGTCGATTGTTTGTGTGTGCGTGTGTGTGTGTGTGTGTGTGTGTGTGTGTGTGTGTGTGTGTGTGTGTGTGTGTGTGTGTGTGTGTGTGTGTGTGTGTGTGTGCGAGAGAAAAAAATTAGTTAGTCAGTAATAGTTGATTGACAGTTGAGAGGCGGGCCGAATGAGCAGAGCTCAACCCGCGCCTGCACAACTAGGTGAATACTCTCTCACTCTCTCTCTCTGTCTCTCTGTCTGTCTCTCTCTCTGTCTGTCTGTCTCTCTCTCTCTCTCTCTCTCTCTCTCTCTCTCTCTCTCTCTCTCTCTCTCTCTCTCTCTCTCTCTCTCTCTCTCTTTCTCTCTCTCTTTCTCTCTCTCTCACCACTCACATATGTGTTGTATGTGGATGCTGAAGTTCAGTCTCTTGTCTATGTATAGGTCAAGGAACTTTCCATAATCATTATTGCTAATGTTAACATTGTGTATCTGAAGTTGAATTTGGTTTCAGGATTTACTTTCGAACATAAATAGTAGTCGGTCTTTTTTATGTTTGATGTGAGTTTGTTAGTTTACATCCATGAGTGGACTTTTTAAATCTATTATTTTCATTATTATATAGTGCGTTTGGGTTGGGGTCTGAATAGAGGAAGGTAGCATCGTCAGCACTTATGTTTACACTTATTGGAAGTATCTAAGTATCAACTAAAGTATCTTCACACTTGACTTAAACTTTAGTAGCTATTTTCTGGACCATTCCTCAAGTTTCGGAGGTCAACGAAGATGGAATTCACATGAAATGGCTTGTTACCATCACTAATAATGTTGTGTTTTCTGTCTAGCTTCAGACACGGTCATGTTACAATTGTGTCTTAGAGAGTTGCGCGCAATTAAGCATGATAGAAATCACTTACAATTAATGCAGGATGGTAGAAAATCACTTACAATTAATGCATCAAGTTTGGAGACTTGAATTGAAATTGAAATTGAAATAAGTTTATTGAGGTAAAATACACACAAATGGATGAGGTAGCTCAAGCTATTCTCACCCCGTTCAGTACATCGTGGTAATACATACATAGACACACACACTTGTACACATTTTAGTGTAACAAGCAAGGCAAATAGTTCTGTCTGATGGGTAGAGGCAACTGCACTTGCAGCTGCACCCGTGTGGCGGTGTAGGAAACCATCAATGTATATGATTTGAGAGAGAGAGAATGATCTGTAGACAGAGCATCAATATGGCGTAAGGTATTGGGCTTTGCCTCAAGATGAAGCATAATAAAGAACCCGAATATCAGGAGAAAAAATTACATTAAAAACTGTCCACATGATACATATATATAATCACGTTTTAAACATTTTAATTGTATTATTTGCATATATATATATAATTAGGAAGTAATGTTTATCTGGGTAAGTTGTCAGCTTATATGAACTAATAGCTAGTGCGGCTTGTATACTGGGTACATCCGGTCTCTTACCCTCGACTGCGGCGGTAACTTTATGGTCAGGAAGCCACAAATATTTACAGTTCAAGTTCAAGTATGTTTATTGAGACAAGAAAAAAATACATCTCAAAGGGATAGAGTAACTTAGGCTATTTCTACCCCCTCTACTTCAAGTCCCTCAAGGGGCGCACAAATTCAGTAAGTACAAATAGACAATTAACATTACAAGAATCCCATTTAACATTGCAGGTTAATATAGTAAGTACAGCATACAATTGTTACTCTCTTGGGGCAAAATTTTTGTAGCTCCTAAGTATACTGTCTATCATACCATTGTCACACATACAAACAATTTGATGTGGTACATTACTTATTTCCTTATTTCTATAGTTATCAATAAGTTGACACTCTAATACATAATGTTCTAAGGTGTGGGCGTGCGGCATACTACATAATTTACACTCCTTATCTTTTTCACTGACATCAACTCCGTATTGCCAGATTTATTTGTATCCTAATCTTAATCTCATGTAAATTGAATCCTTCCAAGTTGACTTTCCTTTACCATAGGTGAAGGACGAGTTTGTATTTATTACTGAATAATTCTTAAGTGTGTTACTACTATCCACTATTGCCATTCTTTTTATCATTTCTTCATCTTCATTTCCTCTTATTAATGTTATATATACATGTACACATAATCATACATACATGTACATATATATACATATGCGGTAAATCCAGAGAAATGAAATATGGAATTTTCCGCATACAAATGATTATTGTTTCGTGATCGTCAATTGCATATATACATATACATACATATACATTCACATACATATTCAATCACCCACACAAATACACACATCAATAATCTTTGTATCACAAGTGATTCAACAAGAGGCTCACAAGTCACTATACTAGGCACTTTACATCTATGGTGAGTCGTCCAATTACTAGTCTTGCTCTACACCCACCCAACTGGGCGGCAGCTTTACAGTCATGTGCTCCACACCCACCCAACTGGGCGGCAGCTTTACAGTCATGTGCTCCACACCCACCCAACTGGGCGGCAGCTTAACAGTCATGTGCTCCAAACCCACCCAACTGGGCGGCAGCTTAACAGTCATGTGCTCCACACCCACCCAACTGGGCGGCAGCTTTACAGTCATGTGCTCCACACCCACCCAACTGGGCGGCAGCTTAACAGTCATGTGCTCCACACCCACCCAACTGGGCGGCAGCTTAACAGTCATGTGCTCCACACACACCCAACTGGGCGGCAGCTTTACAGTCATGTGCTCCACACCCACCCAACTGGGCGGCAGCTTAACAGTCATGAGTAGTGGAAAGTACGCCTACGACGTGCAATTTTCATTTTTTCCTATGCACGTCGTAGGCGTAGGGGGTTTTTGATAGCTACGACGTGCAATTTTCATTTTTTCCTATGCACGTCGTAGGCGTAGGGGGTTTTTGATAGCTACGACGTGCAATTTTCATTTTTTCCTATGCACGTCGTAGGCGTAGGGGGTTTTTGATAGCTACGACGTGCAATTTTCATTTTTTCCTATGCACGTCGTAGCTTCATGGGTTTTTTCCTGTTTTTTTTTCCTAAGCCTGTCGTAGCATCATGGGTTTTTGTGAATTTTTTTTGTTCCTATGCTGGTCTTAGCATCATAGTTTTTTGTTCCTATGCTGGTCTTAGCATCATAGTTTTTTGTTCCTATGCCGGTCGTAGCATCATAGTTTTTTGTTCCTAGGGATTAAAAAGCTGGTCCCTGGCATCCCCAAATTTCGTTGGCTTAGTGACCCTGCACAGACATTGCTAATGGTCAATGACGTGACCAGGTAGCCGCTCAGCATTCCTGCACCGGCATGTTCGAGGGGATTAAAAAGCCTGTCGTAGCATCATGGGTTTTGCGATACAACAGTATCCTTGAAACCTAATATAAAATACCATCATCCCTAGTCTATTTTTAATTTCATATTTACTTCCAACCATCACCCATTACATTTATCAAAGGGAAACAAGTATGAGAGGGAAGAACATAACTTCAGCACTGCAAGAAGTTATGTGTGTATTTTTCAAGTTCGTCCCCTGCTACCTGTATTTACCCAGGTCTTTTTCCTAAATATAAAACTTTATCCAATTCATTCCTATTCTGTTTCATGTTGATACGTATAATAGGTTATAAATATTCCCCTTTAATATGACCATTCAGTCACACCTCTATCATGTCACCCCTATTTCTTCTTCTTCGTCGTCATTCTAGAGAATGTAATTTGAGCTATGACAATCTTTCTTGAAGGATCGTTTATTATGCATAGGGCAAAAAACAGTGTCCCTGAAACCTAATGTAAAATACCATCAACCCTAGACTATTTTAAATTTCCTATTTACTTCCAACCATCGGTCATTGCATGAAACAAAAGGGGAGCAGCACTGCAAGAAGTTATTTGTGTATTTTTCGAGTTCTTCCCCTGTTACCTATATTCACCCAGTTCTTTTTCCTAAATCTAAAACTCATTCCAATTTATGTCCATTGTTTCATGTTCTGTCTAGTGTTGATAATTTTAATAGTCTATTAATATTCCCCCTTTATCATGTCCATTCATTCACAGCTCTATCATGTCACCTCTATTTCTTTGCCTTTCTAGAGAATGAAATTTAAGCTTTGTCAATCTTTCTTCAGAAATTGCTTATTGAGCATAGGGCAAAATAAAAATAAAAACTTATCATCTTTCATTTGTATGAAAACAGTCCCCTGCCAGGCGTAGTGACTTCAATGCGATTTCAGTACTAATCCAATATTACTGTAAAAACTAACAGTCCCCTGCCAGGCATGGTGACTTCAATGCGATTTCAGTACTAATCCAACATTACTGTATAAACTAACAGTCCCCTGCCAGGCATGGTGACTTCAATGAAAAGCAAGCCTCTCATGTTTTGAAATAAGGCCTTCGTTTCTGACGTCATCATCCCTAATGTGGCGCGAGGCGTCAACTGGCTAAATGCGGATCCCAGGAGGTTCACACATAAGTGTGAACTCTTAATCAGGCTTAATGCCTCACCTATACTCTGTGCTTCATCAGAGTTGATATTCAGCTACAATAGCTCGTATTTTCGCTCATTACTTATATTTTCTGTTATTCTTAAACCCGATCAAACCTTCCTAACCTAACCTAACCTAACATATTATTTATAACAAACAAATACATTCTACAGAACAGTTATTGTTGTTGTTTAGTGACATCGTGAAAAGCGAGCTCAGGTATAGGGATAATGTATTGATGGTCATTAGCATATAGGTGTCAAGGTATTACAGTACCTGACTGGTCAACTATGTATGACGTCACCAGACAACCAATGCGGCCTTTGGCGTCCTACTGGTATGTGTGTATTTGATGTTATTACTAAAAAATGACTAGACTATCCATCCCCACCTAACCTAATCAGAGGTTTAAGAACATACATTTTAGTCATCCACAACTGTAATCATTATTCAGTGATAAGTTCAAAAGTATAACAGAAGCTCAAATGTCGTACTGCAATTTAAGCAGAATCGTACATCTGGGAGCATAGCAGGTGAGCTGAACATAAGAATAAAGGTAACTGCAGAGGTCCTATTGGCCCATACGAGGCAGCTCCTATATATTTCCACCCAATCTCATTCATGTCCGCCCTATGCTTAAAACAACCAAGGGATCCCACTTAAAGCATTAGTTTACAATAATAGTTTTAATAAATAGCTCTTATTCTAGTTTTATACACAACAGCAATTATGAAACCCTATAGCTAGATATTCTACTATAATCCACAAGTGTTACCACACATCTGGCAGCACAGCGGATTAGTGGCTGTGTTCATAGGCTAGTCAACTGTCCTCACATCCATCAAATAGCTATCCAAATGTCGCACCTCAATTCATCCATCTAGCAACTCAGCTGGATGCTCGCCACTATATTCATAGGCTAATCATTTCTACACCTCAAAAATCCTAGATTTGCTACGCAAATCAGGTAACTTGTTTCTAAACCAACAGTCGCAAATACAAGCATACATACCTACTCATACTCCACAACCTATACATTCATAGTGAATAGCCTAGTTTTTTGCCACCATTTCCCCATTAATCAGATGCAATTTATGTCATGCACACAGAAAATACAGCATCTACACACCAAATATGCCATTTATTTACAAAATATATTATTTACACTCAAAATATGCCATCACACAAAAATATGTCATTTATAGACAAACATACAACATTTACATGCAAAAATATGTCAGTTGGACATGAAAATGTAGCATTTACACAATATTGCATGGACACTCAGAGTATGACATTTACACAGAGTACAGTATTTTGCACAAATATATCAAAATGCTTATGCATTTAGACAATCAAAAATGCGCTTTCACTAAAATTACACAATTTCACAAACATAATTTTCACAAAATACCCACACATTGTCTCATAAACCAAAATACACTTACACCATGAAGATCTATTTTATCAGATTACAGAGCTTACACAAAATACACAATTTTCACAGACAAATACAGTTGCACCAGTTCCACTTCAACAAATATTAAAAACACAACTTGCATAAATGCACTATTATCACAAAATTATTATAAAACATGGGCAATTATTACACAGTTTGTGTAATTATTTTACATCTTTGCACAATTAATACAAGAAAACTTGCTATATAATTACTCAACTTGCACAATGACAATCAATACGCAAAGGTATAAATAAACAATTCGTCCGTATGCAATTACACAACATGCGCAATTAATACACAACTTATACAAATATTACACATCTTTCATAATTATTACACAACTTGTACAAATGCATATTTGTACAAGTTGCATATCTAGCACAAATACGTACAATACATAACTACCCCAAATATGAAAATACACAACTAGCATAAATACACGATTTACACAAATACAATTGCGGCATTTACACAACTAGCTCAAAAATATAATCAATACACAACTTACCAAAATATGAACAATACATAACTAGCACATATTCATTAAATACACAACTAACCAATTTCCGCAAATACACATACAAAAACATATACAATTAATACACACAACTTGCACAAAACAATACACAATTTATAGAAATATAATCAATACATAATTGCAATAATCATACAACTTATGCAAAATACATAATCTGCACAATTAATACACAAGTATATTAATTGTGCTATATATGTACAAACACAACCAACTAGGACAAACAATACACAATTTGCATGATATTTTTCTGGGTATATTTAGGACATTAATTATAATATGCTGAGTTTAACCAGCAGCCCCAAAAGTCAAAATTTCACATATGAAAATTGTTCATATGACTTCCGATGAGCTCAATATATAACACATTCTTTTTCCATTAAGATATAAACATTATTAGCGCTAAACTATTCATCTAACATATGTCCACTGTTTTTATGTCTTATTAATACCTTCCTTGATACATTCTCTCCAATCAGGCCACCATATTTATGTATTTATTCAAACCATCTAACAGACTTATTTGTTCTAGCCTTAGTTATGTTAGGGCAGGTGGGGTTAGGTGAAGTCAGTATTGTCTATGATAATTTTAGACAAATTTGCTATATCTTATCAAAATGCATCCTGTTAAAACTTAAATTCATCGAAATCTATCAAAAATATACTTATACTACGCAAATTTGACTAAATTCAACCTAGCTAAACTAACAAAATATGAGCATCCCATATCCTCACATACAAGCCTATGTCACCTCTGTCCATACATTATATGAGTCTGCCATATAGCACAAACCCCAAATAGGAAAATTTACGCTATTTCATAAACATACTAGTTCATTAGCCTAAGATATTATATATGTCCTTCCCTACACGACCTCACCTAACCAGACCTAGCATATCCAACCCTGGATTTGGTTAAAGTTGGCGAAATTTATGCTATGCCACCTAAATTTCACCAGATTTAAGGCAATTTCCACCAAATATACCCAAATGTTGCGTAGCATAGCACGGCCAAAGCCCATTTTCTCCTATTCCATACTACCCTACACAACCTCACCTAACCTGACCTAGCATATCCAAACCTGGAATTGGTTAAAGTTGGCGAAATTTATGCTATGCCACCTAAATTACACCTAATTGAAGGCAATTTCCACCATATATACCCAAATGTTGTGTATCATAGCATCGCCAAAGCCCATTTTCTCCTATTCCATACTACCCTACACAACCTCACCTAACCTGACCTAGCATATCCAAACCTGGATTTGGTTAAAGTCGGCGAAATTTATGCTATGCCACCTAAATTCGACCAAATATACCCAAATGTTGTGTATCATAGCATCGCCAAAGTTCATTTTTACCTACATTTTCTCCTATTCCATCCTACCCTACACAACCTCACCTAACCTATCCTAGCATATCCAAACCTAGATTTGGTTAAAGTCTGCGAAATTTAAGCTATCCCACCTAAATTCTATCTAATTTAAGGCAATTCCCACCAAATATATCCAAATGTTCTGTATCACAGCACTGCCAAAGCCCATTTTTACCTACATTTTCTCCTATTCCATCCTACCCTACGCAACCTTACCTAACCTATCCTAGCATATCCAAACCTAGATTTGGTTAAAGTCGGCGAAATTTAAGTTATCCCATATAAATTTGACCTAATTTATGACAATTCCCACCAAATATACCCAAAAATGTTTTTGGAACATAGCACGGCCAAAGCTCATTTTAGCTGAGTTTTCATCTATTCCAACCTGCCCTAGACAACCCTACCCAGCCTCTCCTGGCATATCCAAAGTCAGATTTGCATATAGTTTGTAAAAATTTATGCCTTTCCCACCTAAATTTAACCTAATTTAAAGCCAATTTCCACCGAATATACCCAAATGTTTTGTATCTTAGCATGGCCAAAGTTCATTTCACCCCAAGTTTTCACCTATTTCATCTTACCTTACACAGCCATACCTAACCTGACCTAGCATATCCCAAGCTAGATTTGATTAGAGTTCGTGAAATTTATGCTTACTCGCCTAAATTCAACCTAATTTAGGACAATTTCTACCCAATATACCCAAAATGTTTTGTTACATAGCTCAGCCAAAGACCATTTTAGCTGAGTTTTCACATATTCCATCCTACCCTACATAGCCTTACCTATCCCTGACCTAGCAGATTTGATTAAAGTTTGGGAAATTTAAGCTATAGCCATCAAATTGGAGACAATTTCCACCAAATATGCCTAAATGTTGTGTATCATAGCACAGCCAAAACCCATTTTACCAGCATTTTCGCCCATTCCATCTAAACCTGGACCTAGCCTCTGATACTACATATACTCAGAGAAGTGATGTTTTTTTAGATATGAACTTAAATGCCCGTGCCTAACCTGCAAGAGTCTTGGAGCTTTGTTGAATATTTTATCTATTTTTCTTCGAAAACTTGAGTTTTGGATATGAACCTATCCGCACTGTGCCTAACCTGCTAGGATCTTTGTTGAACATTGTAACCATATTCATAGAAAAGTGATGTTTTGGATATGGACCTAACAGCCCCTCTCCTTTAAAACTTTGAACTGTGTTCAATATTGTAGATATAGTGTTGGGTATGTGTTTTGTTTTTACACATCAACCCAACCGTCCTGGACCTAACCTCCCTTCATCTAACTTCAAATTTATCGTAAATATGGGAGGAACGTGTTGTTTGTGTATCAACCCAACCGTCCTGGACCTAACCTCCCTTCATCTAACTTCAAATTTATCGCAAATATGGAAGGAACGTGTTGTTTGTGCATCAACCCAACCGTCCTTGACCAAACCTCCATTTATCAAACTTCAAATTTATCATAAATATGGGAGGACCGTGTTATTTGTGCATCAACTCCGCCATCCTGGGCCTAACCTCCCTTTATCTAACTTCAAATTTATTGTATTTATGGGAAGAAGGTGTTGTTTATGCATCAACCCAACCTCCCTGCACCTAACCTCTGATACACGAATCTTGGTTCAATATTGCATCATACTCGTAGCATATTTTTTTCACATAATTCAACCATCCTCAACCTAACCTCTATTACCTGGGGGGAGGGAGGTTAATGGAAAATATGATAATAATGGGAATTTTCTCTACATCAGTTCAACTTAACCATCCTTAACCTAACCTTAGTTAGAAAGGGATATAACTCACCAAAGCTATTTAATTACCATTTACCTTATTTTCCTTATCCTAACCCATAACCAGAGGGTTTAGACCCCCCTTTACCTCGAAATTATACTATATATTTAAGGTAGGAATATATTTTCACACATAAACCTAACATTCCCTAATTTATCCCTGTACTCTAATTTCGAGGTAAAGGGGGGTCTAAACCCTCTGGTTATGGGTTAGGATAAGGAAAATAAGGTAAATGGTAATTAAATAGCTTTGGTGAGTTATATCCCTTTCTAACTAAGGTTAGGTTAAGGATGGTTAAGTTGAACTGATGTAGAGAAAATTCCCATTATTATCATATTTTCCATTAACCTCCCTCCCCCCAGGTAATAGAGGTTAGGTTGAGGATGGTTGAATTATGTGAAAAAAATATGCTACGAGTATGATGCAATATTGAACCAAGATTCGTGTATCAGAGGTTAGGTGCAGGGAGGTTGGGTTGATGCATAAACAACACCTTCTTCCCATAAATACAATAAATTTGAAGTTAGATAAAGGGAGGTTAGGCCCAGGATGGCGGAGTTGATGCACAAATAACACGGTCCTCCCATATTTATGATAAATTTGAAGTTTGATAAATGGAGGTTTGGTCAAGGACGGTTGGGTTGATGCACAAACAACACGTTCCTTCCATATTTGCGATAAATTTGAAGTTAGATGAAGGGAGGTTAGGTCCAGGACGGTTGGGTTGATACACAAACAACACGTTCCTCCCATATTTACGATAAATTTGAAGTTAGATGAAGGGAGGTTAGGTCCAGGACGGTTGGGTTGATGTGTAAAAACAAAACACATACCCAACACTATATCTACAATATTGAACACAGTTCCAAGTTTTAAAGGAGAGGGGCTGTTAGGTCCATATCCAAAACATCACTTTTCTATGAATATGGTTACAATGTTCAACAAAGATCCTAGCAGGTTAGGCACAGTGCGGATAGGTTCATATCCAAAACTCAAGTTTTCGAAGAAAAATAGATAAAATATTCAACAAAGCTCCAAGACTCTTGCAGGTTAGGCACGGGCATTTAGGTTCATATCTAAAAAAACATCACTTCTCTGAGTATATGTAGTATCAGAGGCTAGGTCCAGGTTTAGATGGAATGGGCGAAAATGCTGGTAAAATGGGTTTTGGCTGTGCTATGATACACAACATTTAGGCATATTTGGTGGAAATTGTCTCCAATTTGATGGCTATAGCTTAAATTTCCCAAACTTTAATCAAATCTGCTAGGTCAGGGATAGGTAAGGCTATGTAGGGTAGGATGGAATATGTGAAAACTCAGCTAAAATGGTCTTTGGCTGAGCTATGTAACAAAACATTTTGGGTATATTGGGTAGAAATTGTCCTAAATTAGGTTGAATTTAGGCGAGTAAGCATAAATTTCACGAACTCTAATCAAATCTAGCTTGGGATATGCTAGGTCAGGTTAGGTATGGCTGTGTAAGGTAAGATGAAATAGGTGAAAACTTGGGGTGAAATGAACTTTGGCCATGCTAAGATACAAAACATTTGGGTATATTCGGTGGAAATTGGCTTTAAATTAGGTTAAATTTAGGTGGGAAAGGCATAAATTTTTGCAAACTATATGCAAATCTGACTTTGGATATGCCAGGAGAGGCTGGGTAGGGTTGTCTAGGGCAGGTTGGAATAGATGAAAACTCAGCTAAAATGAGCTTTGGCCGTGCTATGTTCCAAAAACATTTTTGGGTATATTTGGTGGGAATTGTCATAAATTAGGTCAAATTTATATGGGATAACTTAAATTTCGCCGACTTTAACCAAATCTAGGTTTGGATATGCTAGGATAGGTTAGGTAAGGTTGCGTAGGGTAGGATGGAATAGGAGAAAATGTAGGTAAAAATGGGCTTTGGCAGTGCTGTGATACAGAACATTTGGATATATTTGGTGGGAATTGCCTTAAATTAGATAGAATTTAGGTGGGATAGCTTAAATTTCGCAGACTTTAACCAAATCTAGGTTTGGATATGCTAGGATAGGTTAGGTGAGGTTGTGTAGGGTAGGATGGAATAGGAGAAAATGTAGGTAAAAATGGACTTTGGCGATGCTATGATACACAACATTTGGGTATATTTGGTCGAATTTAGGTGGCATAGCATAAATTTCGCCGACTTTAACCAAATCCAGGTTTGGATATGCTAGGTCAGGTTAGGTGAGGTTGTGTAGGGTAGTATGGAATAGGAGAAAATGGGCTTTGGCGATGCTATGATACACAACATTTGGGTATATATGGTGGAAATTGCCTTCAATTAGGTGTAATTTAGGTGGCATAGCATAAATTTCGCCAACTTTAACCAATTCCAGGTTTGGATATGCTAGGTCAGGTTAGGTGAGGTTGTGTAGGGTAGTATGGAATAGGAGAAAATGGGCTTTGGCAGTGCTATGCTACGCAACATTTGGGTATATTTGGTGGAAATTGCCTTAAATCTGGTGAAATTTAGGTGGCATAGCATAAATTTCGCCAACTTTAACCAAATCCAGGGTTGGATATGCTAGGTCTGGTTAGGTGAGGTCGTGTAGGGAAGGACATATATAATATCTTAGGCTAATGAACTAGTATGTTTATGAAATAGTGTAAATTTTCCTATTTGGGGTTTGTGCTATATGGCAGACTCATATAATGTATGGACAGAGGTGACATAGGCTTGTATGTGAGGATATGGGATGCTCATATTTTGTTAGTTTAGCTAGGTTGAATTTAGTCAAATTTGCGTAGTATAAGTATATTTTTGATAGATTTCGATGAATTTAAGTTTTAACAGGATGCATTTTGACAAAAGATATAGCAATTTTGTCTAAAATTATCATAGACAATACTGACTTCACCTAACCCCACCTGCCCTAACATAACTAAGGCTAGAACAAATAAGTCTGTTAGATGGTTTGAATAAATACATAAATATGGTGGCCTGATTGGAGAGAATGTATCAAGGAAGGTATTAATAAGACATAAAAACAGTGGACATATGTTAGATGAATAGTTTAGCGCTAATAATGTTTATATCTTAATGGAAAAAGAATGTGTTATATATTGAGCTCATCGGAAGTCATATGAACAATTTTCATATGTGAAATTTTGACTTTTGGGGCTGCTGGTTAAACTCAGCATATTATAATTAATGTCCTAAATATACCCAGAAAAATATCATGCAAATTGTGTATTGTTTGTCCTAGTTGGTTGTGTTTGTACATATATAGCACAATTAATATACTTGTGTATTAATTGTGCAGATTATGTATTTTGCATAAGTTGTATGATTATTGCAATTATGTATTGATTATATTTCTATAAATTGTGTATTGTTTTGTGCAAGTTGTGTGTATTAATTGTATATGTTTTTGTATGTGTATTTGCGGAAATTGGTTAGTTGTGTATTTAATGAATATGTGCTAGTTATGTATTGTTCATATTTTGGTAAGTTGTGTATTGATTATATTTTTGAGCTAGTTGTGTAAATGCCGCAATTGTATTTGTGTAAATCGTGTATTTATGCTAGTTGTGTATTTTCATATTTGGGGTAGTTATGTATTGTACGTATTTGTGCTAGATATGCAACTTGTACAAATATGCATTTGTACAAGTTGTGTAATAATTATGAAAGATGTGTAATATTTGTATAAGTTGTGTATTAATTGCGCATGTTGTGTAATTGCATACGGACGAATTGTTTATTTATACCTTTGCGTATTGATTGTCATTGTGCAAGTTGAGTAATTATATAGCAAGTTTTCTTGTATTAATTGTGCAAAGATGTAAAATAATTACACAAACTGTGTAATAATTGCCCATGTTTTATAATAATTTTGTGATAATAGTGCATTTATGCAAGTTGTGTTTTTAATATTTGTTGAAGTGGAACTGGTGCAACTGTATTTGTCTGTGAAAATTGTGTATTTTGTGTAAGCTCTGTAATCTGATAAAATAGATCTTCATGGTGTAAGTGTATTTTGGTTTATGAGACAATGTGTGGGTATTTTGTGAAAATTATGTTTGTGAAATTGTGTAATTTTAGTGAAAGCGCATTTTTGATTGTCTAAATGCATAAGCATTTTGATATATTTGTGCAAAATACTGTACTCTGTGTAAATGTCATACTCTGAGTGTCCATGCAATATTGTGTAAATGCTACATTTTCATGTCCAACTGACATATTTTTGCATGTAAATGTTGTATGTTTGTCTATAAATGACATATTTTTGTGTGATGGCATATTTTGAGTGTAAATAATATATTTTGTAAATAAATGGCATATTTGGTGTGTAGATGCTGTATTTTCTGTGTGCATGACATAAATTGCATCTGATTAATGGGGAAATGGTGGCAAAAAACTAGGCTATTCACTATGAATGTATAGGTTGTGGAGTATGAGTAGGTATGTATGCTTGTATTTGCGACTGTTGGTTTAGAAACAAGTTACCTGATTTGCGTAGCAAATCTAGGATTTTTTGAGGTGTAGAAATGATTAGCCTATGAATATAGTGGCGAGCATCCAGCTGAGTTGCTAGATGGATGAATTGAGGTGCGACATTTGGATAGCTATTTGATGGATGTGAGGACAGTTGACTAGCCTATGAACACAGCCACTAATCCGCTGTGCTGCCAGATGTGTGGTAACACTTGTGGATTATAGTAGAATATCTAGCTATAGGGTTTCATAATTGCTGTTGTGTATAAAACTAGAATAAGAGCTATTTATTAAAACTATTATTGTAAACTAATGCTTTAAGTGGGATCCCTTGGTTGTTTTAAGCATAGGGCGGACATGAATGAGATTGGGTGGAAATATATAGGAGCTGCCTCGTATGGGCCAATAGGACCTCTGCAGTTACCTTTATTCTTATGTTCAGCTCACCTGCTATGCTCCCAGATGTACGATTCTGCTTAAATTGCAGTACGACATTTGAGCTTCTGTTATACTTTTGAACTTATCACTGAATAATGATTACAGTTGTGGATGACTAAAATGTATGTTCTTAAACCTCTGATTAGGTTAGGTGGGGATGGATAGTCTAGTCATTTTTTAGTAATAACATCAAATACACACATACCAGTAGGACGCCAAAGGCCGCATTGGTTGTCTGGTGACGTCATACATAGTTGACCAGTCAGGTACTGTAATACCTTGACACCTATATGCTAATGACCATCAATACATTATCCCTATACCTGAGCTCGCTTTTCACGATGTCACTAAACAACAACAATAACTGTTCTGTAGAATGTATTTGTTTGTTATAAATAATATGTTAGGTTAGGTTAGGTTAGGAAGGTTTGATCGGGTTTAAGAATAACAGAAAATATAAGTAATGAGCGAAAATACGAGCTATTGTAGCTGAATATCAACTCTGATGAAGCACAGAGTATAGGTGAGGCATTAAGCCTGATTAAGAGTTCACACTTATGTGTGAACCTCCTGGGATCCGCATTTAGCCAGTTGACGCCTCGCGCCACATTAGGGATGATGACGTCAGAAACGAAGGCCTTATTTCAAAACATGAGAGGCTTGCTTTTCATTGAAGTCACCATGCCTGGCAGGGGACTGTTAGTTTATACAGTAATGTTGGATTAGTACTGAAATCGCATTGAAGTCACCATGCCTGGCAGGGGACTGTTAGTTTTTACAGTAATATTGGATTAGTACTGAAATCGCATTGAAGTCACTACGCCTGGCAGGGGACTGTTTTCATACAAATGAAAGATGATACGTTTTTATTTTTATTTTGCCCTATGCTCAATAAGCAATTTCTGAAGAAAGATTGACAAAGCTTAAATTTCATTCTCTAGAAAGGCAAAGAAATAGAGGTGACATGATAGAGCTGTGAATGAATGGACATGATAAAGGGGGAATATTAATAGACTATTAAAATTATCAACACTAGACAGAACATGAAACAATGGACATAAATTAGAATGAGTTTTAGATTTAGGAAAAAGAACTGGGTGAATATAGGTAACAGGGGAAGAACTCGAAAAATACACAAATAACTTCTTGCAGTGCTGCTCCCCTTTTGTTTCATGCAATGACCGATGGTTGGAAGTAAATAGGAAATTTAAAATAGTCTAGGGTTGATGGTATTTTACATTAGGTTTCAGGGATACTGTTTTTTGCCCTATGCATAATAAACGATCCTTCAAGAAAGATTGTCATAGCTCAAATTACATTCTCTAGAATGACGACGAAGAAGAAGAAATAGGGGTGACATGATAGAGGTGTGACTGAATGGTCATATTAAAGGGGAATATTTATAACCTATTATACGTATCAACATGAAACAGAATAGGAATGAATTGGATAAAGTTTTATATTTAGGAAAAAGTCCTGGGTAAATAGAGGTAGCAGGGGACGAACTTGAAAAATACACACATAACTTCTTGCAGTGCTGAAGTTATGTTCTTCCCTCTCATACTTGTTTCCCTTTGATAAATGTAATGGGTGATGGTTGGAAGTAAATATGAAATTAAAAATAGACTAGGGATGATGGTATTTTATATTAGGTTTCAAGGATACTGTTGTATCGCAAAACCCATGATGCTACGACAGGCTTTTTAATCCCCTCGAACATGCCGGTGCAGGAATGCTGAGCGGCTACCTGGTCACGTCATTGACCATTAGCAATGTCTGTGCAGGGTCACTAAGCCAACGAAATTTGGGGATGCCAGGGACCAGCTTTTTAATCCCTAGGAACAAAAAACTATGATGCTACGACCGGCATAGGAACAAAAAACTATGATGCTAAGACCAGCATAGGAACAAAAAACTATGATGCTAAGACCAGCATAGGAACAAAAAAAATTCACAAAAACCCATGATGCTACGACAGGCTTAGGAAAAAAAAACAGGAAAAAACCCATGAAGCTACGACGTGCATAGGAAAAAATGAAAATTGCACGTCGTAGCTATCAAAAACCCCCTACGCCTACGACGTGCATAGGAAAAAATGAAAATTGCACGTCGTAGCTATCAAAAACCCCCTACGCCTACGACGTGCATAGGAAAAAATGAAAATTGCACGTCGTAGCTATCAAAAACCCCCTACGCCTACGACGTGCATAGGAAAAAATGAAAATTGCACGTCGTAGGCGTACTTTCCACTACTGTCATGTACTCCACACCCACCCAACTGGGCGGCAGCTTTATAGTCATGTGCTCCACACCCACCCAACTGGGCGGCAGCTTTACAGTCATGTGCTCCACACCCACCCAACTGGGCGGCAGCTTAACAGTCATGTGCTCCACACCCACCCAACTGGGCGGCAGCTTAACAGTCATGTGCTCCACACCCACCCAACTGGGCGGCAGCTTTACAGTCATGTGCTCCACACCCACCCAACTGGGCGGCAGCTTTACAGTCATGTGCTCCACACCCAACCAACTGGGCGGCAGCTTAACAGTCATGTGCTCCACACCCACCCAACTGGGCGGCAGCTTAACAGTCATGTGCTCCACACCCACCCAACTGGGCGGCAGCTTTATAGTCATGTGCTCCACACCCACCCAACTGGGCGGCAGCTTTACAGTCATGTGCTCCACACCCAACCAACTGGGCGGCAGCTTAACAGTCATGTGCTCCACACCCACCCAACTGGGCAACAGCTTTACAATCATTTGCAGGAATTACTTACAGTAAGCAAATTTTAGATACTTCACTAAGATTTCGGGCAGCACATCATTATAAATGAAGTACTTACACTTTTCTTGGACACCAATGATGGTGTTATCTCTGAATTCCGCGATTTTTTTTAAATTCCAGTACTGTATATAATGACGCAAAGTATGCGAATAGTTCTGCAATAGTGATCCTATCCTGCGTCATAATTTACATACATATCTACTTCTGTTTTGTGTATTAAAATTACTACATTTTTATGTTAATTTATTTCTGTAAATGATGATGATGATAAATTTCAATAAATGTAAGTAAGAACATAAGAACGGAAACTGGTTGCGTAAATGGAAATGGTTGGGTACATTTCCTTTCACCTAATGCGAATATTCATGTGTCCGGACACTGACGATGGTGTGGTATTGGCTATTTATTTGACCATATCTTTGCTTTCATTTAAGATATGTTTTCCTTGAAATGTATTTACATTATCGTCTACATCTGTCTTTATTCTGAAATAAAAACCTTTGACGTTACTTTGCATATATGTACATTAATTATAAAATTGATTGGCTTGTGTGCAGGCCTTCACACTCCCTGAGCGAGCCATCAAGTAACCATAAAAAGGCATATATCTTCACTTTCACTTCAGTTATATTTATACCAAAGTATTAACATGCAGCTTATATATCTTTCTGATGACATAAAAAACTTCGTTTTTTACAATATATAGATTCAATTAACATTGATTTTCAAAAGGTCATAGTTCCCATCGAAAGGGAGAGCGTCGGCCAAGAAGCCTTGTTTAAAATATGAATATTTTTCCTCTCTAATAAGGTATAATCTCTGTGATGCATTAACACAAACTATTTTATATCTGCCTTTCTGATAACATATATAAATATAATCTTTATTTGTGAATATTTGTTAATTAAGCAATATATCAGAGACCGTGTAGGGTTCGGTGTTCTATGAACGAAAAGGACTGGAGTAGTTTAAATAGCGAACGCATACCAACGAATAACGCTAGTATCTATATAACAAATTTATTGTCATGTGGAATTGATTAAACTTCAAGACACTTTTTTTTAATAAATATTAAATATTTTGTGGCTGTTTATGAAAAATATTATTATAAATACACATTCTACTTGTTAATATTACCAATTAAATTTGCGACAATTTGAGCCATGAAATACGACGACTGAATCACTGTGTACAGGAGGCTGTTATGGCAGCAAACACTCTCCAGGCGACCATATATCTTGGATAAGTCGCTCCACACAATTGTCGCTTGGACCGTCGACTTAATATGGCGTCACCTCTCACATATTTACGTCTCATTTCGTTATGAAATTAGATTATTTCAGAGTAAAAATAGGTTTGATCATGTTCTACGTGTAGCACCAACATTATAGTAAGTAAATATACCATATTTCTTCATTACTTACGTAATGCTAGGACGATTTGGGTAGTTTTGGCCTGATTTGGGCTGACTTGGGTAATTCTATGGACCCAAGCCCAGCGGCACTCCGCGTTTGTTTACAAATGAGTGAACAAGTGACTGATCCTTAGCGAACATTACCAGCTCAAGGACACCTTATTTAACATTTTTATCGCCAGTGAATACTCTCTAGAACTGGGGGAGTACCTGGACAAGATCTACAAGGAAAATCCTAGAACATTTACATAAAATAAGAGTGTATAGTGGAGATCACGGTGACACGGTTTCCTCCACCTTCATTCTTTATCTTTATCAACTCATTCTTCTGCAACAGCAGGGACAATCACGTAGCAACGCTACCAGATCATCATACAGCAACGCTGTAGCAAAATATCGTGCCTAAACTCAACAAGAGAGAGTTAATCAGTCTGGCAAACTTGTCAGACAGGCACCCCGACTGGCAGAGAAGTATATTGAAGGTTATTTGGTATATGATTGGCCAATTGTATGCTTGTGTAGCTTTAATATCCTATAAATCTGTCTGTTGGTTAAAAAGCGAGGCTAATCCTCACATATCAGTAAGTTTATTAAAATTGTAGTGTAGCTGTGAATCTTATCCAAGCACTGAACCTCATGAGTGTCCATTGTGTCAGAAAGAATTCAGCCTCAATAAGTAAAAACCTCACAAGTGTCCATAGTGTTGGAAAAGATTCAGTCAAGCTAACTGTATAAAGTGAATAAATACATTGCACATATACTTGAATATATAAATTAAGTTATCAATTGCTTGCTTAGTTATTTTTAAGTTATCATATAAGTTCATTTAATTGAATATAATATCTAGTACTTAGTTAAGTGCTTAGACTACATTTAAAGTCATTTATTATACTTTTACAATTTATTTGTTGTTTATAGTATAAGAATCTATTGGCTGTAAGTTATGGTGCTAGGTTAGACTATGTATGTTTAAATCCCTGATTTAAACAGAGCCAGTGTTCAGTCATATAACTGAATTTATTAAATCTTATCCTTGTATAAAATACAAGCTGATGTGAGATCCCTGTCTACAGGTGGATTGGAACTTCTATCAACTAAGTCATTCACCCCACCTGTCCTTTACAGCCCACAGACTGTCATTAGGAAAAGAGGATCTAGGATTTACAACCCTAGCTAGAGATTTTAGTTGAATTAATTTGCAGACAGTAAATTTTTAATTTAGTTCAGTACAAGTCCCTGGTAGTCTCCTCTTATATCAATCCCAGCAGGTTTTTCCCACATACCATGCAAGGTGATGAAGAAGATCGTGAGAAAAAACCTGGTAACACATCTGGAGAGAAGGGACTTCGTGACAAATCGCCAACATGGGTTCAAGGAGGGTAAATCTTGCCCTACAGGCTTGATAGAATTCTACGATCAGGTGACAAAGATTAAGCAAGAAAGAGAGGGCTGGGCGGACTGCATTTTCTTGGATTGTCGGAAAGCCATTGACACAGTACCGCATATGAGGCTGGTACATAAGCTGGAGAGACAGGCAGGTGTAGCTGGTAAGGTGCTCCAATGGATAAGGGAGTATCTAAGCAATAGGAAGCAGAGAGTTACGGTGAGGGGTGAGACCTCCGATTGGCGTGAAGTCACCAGTGGAGTCCCACAGGGCTCTGTACTCGGTCCTATCTTGTTTCTGATATATGTAAATGATCTCCCAGAGGGTATCGATTCATTTCTCTCAATGTTTGCGGATGATGCTAAAATTATGAGAAGGATTGAAACAGAAGAGGACTGTTTGAGGCTTCAAGAAGACCTAGACAAGCTGAAGGAATGGTCCACCAAATGGTTGTTAGAGTTTAACCCAACCAAATGTAATGTAATGAAGATAGGTGTAGGGAGCAGGAGGCCAGATACAAGGTATCATCTGGGAGAGGAAATTCTTCAGGAGTCAGAGAAGGAAAAAGACTTGGGGGTTGATATCACGCCAGACCTGTCTCCTGCAGCACATATCAAGCAGATAACATCAGCGGCATATGCCAGGCTGGCCAACATACGAACGGCATTCAGAAACTGGTGTAAAGAATCATTCAGAACTTTGTATACCACATATGTCAGGCCAATCCTGGAGTATGCAGCCCCAGCATGGAGTCCATATCTAGTCAAGGATAAGACTTAACTGGAAAAGGTTCAAAGGTTTACCACCAGACTAGTACCCGAGTTGAGAGGTATGAGCTACGAGGAGAGACTACGGGAATTAAACCTCACTTCGCTGGAAGACAGAAGAGTTAGGGGGGGACATGATCACCACATTCAAGATTCTGAAGGGAATTGATAGGGTAGATAACGACAGTCTATTTACCACAAGGGGAACACGCACAAGGGAACACAGGTGGAAACTGAGTGCCCAAATGAGCCACAGAGATATTAGAAAGAACTTTTTTAGTGTCAGAGTGGTTGACAAATGGAATGCATTAGGAAGTGATGTGGTGGAGGCTGACTCCATACACAGTTTCAAGTGTAGATATGATAGAGCCCGATAGGCTCAGGAATCTGTACGCCTGTTGATTGACAGTTGAGAGACGGGACCAAAGAGCCAGAGCTCAACCCCCGCAAACACAACTAGGTGAGTACAACTAGGTGAGTACACACACACACACACACCAGGGAGACAGGACAAGTTAGAGGGGACATAATCACCACATATAAGATTCTCAGAGGAATTAAAAGGGTAGATAAAGAATGACTATTTAATACAAGGGGCACATGCACTAGGGGACACAGGTGGAAACCGAGTGCCCAAATGAGCCATTGAGACGTTAGAAAGAACATTATAGTGTCAGAATGGTTGACAAATGGAATGCATTAGGAAGTGAAGTGATGGAAGCAGACTCCATACACAGTTTCAAGTGAAGATATGATAGAGCCCAGTAGGGTCAGGAACCTGTACACCAGTTGATTGACAGTTGGGAGGCGGGACCAAAGAGCCAGAGCTCAACTCCCACAAGCACAAATAGGTGAGTACACATGCATCTGTAACAATATATATATTGTTACGGACTCGTCACCCTTGTCAGGGGGTTGAGTGGCAGTTCCAGCGCCATCTACGAGTCCGTACCCGAACTTCCCTGATATTGGACGCTATGTAGGCAACGCCATCTTTTGGTGGTGGAGTGATCGTAACAAGTGGCTCAAGATTCCTGCCTTGGTCAGACAGAGGTCGATGTGGATGACTTCTGGTGAGGTGGCGGCTCCAGACTAGCGCCATCTGTTGTGCTACGGAGCACGATGTCAATTCCCCAGTGAGTATTACTTCCTGGTTTCACCAGTACCTTCCATTTAACTGATGATTGTTATGGCCCTCTCGGGTCGCAACTGGGTTCGTACTCTGATGTTATTAGAGGAAGGGTATCCGGCCCCAAGCCAGTAGTGGCTTTCAAGGGATGAGATCCGTGACGCAAGTAAAATAAAAGGGGAAGGGAAAGAAAGGCAAAAACTTAAGATTATAATTACCTTCACCAATAAGTAATATATAAAAGTTACACAGGGGGAGGGGTATTAACACTACACAGGGGAAGTATATACACGGTCGTCTTCTCCTGAAGACGCTGGATCCTCTCGGTGCCAAGTCCTCGGTGCTCTCGTGGTCTCTTGACGAATCCTTCGATCAAGCTGAGTCTACCCCGGACACAGGCCAGCCAAAACACAGTTCCACTGGGGCACCGCCGTGGAGGCCGTCAACCACAATTCCAGCAGACTGCTGGCAGGTTCCGGATCAGCAACGCTGGTCAGGCCACTCCACGAGCGATACTAGGGTAGCGCCCTAGTAAGGAGCCTCGTGTGATACCACAGATCACTCTCCTGTCCACAATACCCCAGTGGTCAATCGTCTCCAGCAGTCGGTCCCGGGTACGACAATCCTTCAACTGCCACTTCACTGGCAGGGTAACACCACAGTGTTCCTCCGGGAGGCGACTCACAGCTGCTGCAGAAAAGTACAAGGTATGGGGATGGCTGCCTTGGGTAGACTGACTCAACTTCCCTTACAACAGTCCCAGGTCGACTCTGTAAGCAGACACGTCATCAATAACAGGGACACACTAAAGCACCTCACTTACAGGCTCAGACACAAACGCCCGACGTATCCACTCCATAGATGGCGTTGTCATCTGAGCACCACCTCACCAGAGGTCAGCAGCGGCGGTGTTGTGAGCTGCACAGGACTGGAAACTGGCCCTTGTGGCCGGTACACTTCGTCCTCACCAGGTGTCGTCGTCCATTTGGTGGGGGTTTCGGGAGCTGACCCACAGATGGCGCGGTCGTCACTGCTCCGTGCTCGGACGCTGGATTCGGGTCCGTAACAATGATGTGTCTGTGTCCATAGAAGTGACGTGGGGCAGCAGTGGTACTGAGGATGACAATTTACCTCGGGTGATCCTAGTACTCTTCGCTTGGTCGTAGAAGAAGACCCCAGAAGCCGCCGCTGATCTTAGCAGTGTGCTGGCTGCTGGATTTCGCAGTGTGGATAGAGATCGGCATACCCGAGAATTGGCTTGGGGGAGTACCTGACGACAAGGAGGTGCCTATTGTGAAGTGCTGCTAGCCTGCCGCTAGGGACTCCTGCCAGG